>NC_041349.1:11672712-11795212 GCF_004354835.1 Perca flavescens
AATTCACGCGGAACTGTCGCAACTCTGCCGTCATTATGTTAAGCCCCACCCACCGACTCTATATACGATGTGATTGGCCCGGCTAGAGTTTGGCTTTTCCAGCTCTCAAGCCAACGGAGAGTTGCTAGACTGACCGTGGCTGCAGATTACATTTGCTGCTGCTAAAGGGTGCGTCTAGATTTCTAGGCTACCAAAGTCCCACAATAAGACTCCTTCTTATTATAGTTTTTTCCTTTTTATATCAACTTTTCAATTTGATAAACTCCTTCATAAGTTACTTTGTTTGTTTCTTTATTTCCATCTCTTTCCGCATTTTCCTTTCTTCCGTTGTTTCCATTTTCTTTTTCTTTCTTTTAACTCGTTTCTACCTCCTTTCTGCCCGATCTGTATTTCTCTCGCTTTCTTTGCCTCCAGTGTTTTTGTGGCGCACGCACACACACACACACACACACACACACACGCAAACAGACACACACTCGGGAAGAAGGAGCACTGTGTAATGAAGGGTTCACGGCCACTCGATGCTGCTCGTTATAATAATAATAATAATAATACACATTGTTCAGCTGAGGGTCAATCTGGGAATTAAAGAATGCACTTCTGTCACCTCACAGCATCCAACTAAACGTGGTTCCAAAACACTATCTAGATTAGGACCAGTGAGGTTAATATTTCCAGCATCCACTTTATTGTTATGGTTGTAGCGTCGCGATGTGTTTTCAACGGACATTGTTTAACACACAGGATTAAAGAGCGCAGTCGGGCTTCAATGCAAAACTCCCTCCTGAATCTTTAGTTCTTATTATCCTCGTAAGCTCTGTGAATAGCCATTATTTGAAGTTGAATGTGTCCATGTCAACGGCAGAGCTTACAGACAAAAGCAGTAGCAACAATAAAAAAAAAGAGAGAAGTTGAATTTACCAAGCAGGAAGTGTCGAACCAAATGATGATATTGTGTCCTATCGTTGTGGAGCTTGACCTCTTCTACTAAGGATACAAATCAGGATATCTCGGCCCCTCTGCCATTCTTCTTGAAGTCTTTAGTATCTTGTGAGTCCTTCCACTTTTTTGGAAGTGCAATGCTAGATATAAACACTGAATAGGCAGTTGCACGTTTTAAAGTCCGGCTCGTCGTTCTCTTCCCAATTCCGGCGCAAAACGAACCTAGGGGGGGTTAACCCTTGTGTTGTCTTTCCGTCAACCTTGAAAACAACACGTTTGTTTTTGCTTTTTCCAACGTTTTAAATTGTAACATTTTTCTTCTACACATTACCGCATATTTCTACGTCCCATATTTTCTGATATAAAACAAAAATTGAAAACGGGTCACTGTGACCCAAAGTCAACACGAGGGTTAATAACACGTGTGTACCGAGTCGACCGTTCTCTGGGATCTGTTTTCATGCTAATCGAATGTGACCAGTTTTAGCGCAAAACGGTAATTAGCTTATAACGCTAGTCGTCGGGGCACGGGTAAAGTAGAAAGATATCGCTATTTCTACACCGCTAACGAGGCTCAAAGTAGCACCACACTTCCATGGTAGCATAATGAGGGTCCCTACATGTACACCGAAGCATTGAGAACTTTGAAAGTGTACAGACGGTTCATAAAAACATTGTTTATAAAGACAGTAGCGTTCACATTTACATGCGGGCGCCATCTTGGAAAAACCGTCACAACCAGACGAACGCCGCACTCGAGCTATGTTACTGGTTACACGGCGTTCGTCGTTCGACTGGTCATGTGTTTTCCCAAGATGGCGCCCGCATGTATACGTGAATGGTTATAAGCTAATTAGCAGTTTGCGCTAAAACGGGTCACATTCGATTAGCATGAAATCAGATATCAGAGAACGGTCGACTCGGTACATGGGTCATAAACCCCTAGGTTCATTTTGCGGCAGATTTGTCCTTTAAGATCCAGATAACCGATGATGACTGCAGTCCTTCATCCTGTTAAAATATTTAAAAACAAACAAGATCTAAACAAAAAAAGTGTATTGTAAAAATGTGGATGGAAAAACAGGATAAAAAGTCCATTTCTGGCAGACAACTCACCACACGCACAACGGGGATATGCCGCCATCTACAGGCGACTAATGTAACAGACCGTTACCGTGACTACCGTGAAGGGTTTCTCTAGGTTTGAACATTGTTGGACACATTTGGGATAGTGTAGGTACACAACTCACATATATCTAACATAGGTCTAGTTGTTTTGAGACATTTTAATGTGGAAAAGTTACACATTATATCTTTTTAAAAAGGAGGTCTATTAACCAAAACACTGTAACACAAATACATTGTGAACATGTGTGTTGTGTTGCTGGTTTCTTTTCTCTTTGATTTACCTTGGCTTTATGGCACTAAGGCACAGTCATGTCAAACGTCCAAGTTAGTAAAACACAAAGATGGGTTTGTTGAATTCACTGCATGTATCTGCTTTTGATTCCTGTATCTTAAGAACCTTTAATCCTAGTGATAGCAGGTATTGGTCACCGCACATTGGCATTAAGTGTGTGTGTGTGTGTGTGTGTGTCTCTCTCTCTCTCTCTCTCTCTCTCTCTCTCTCTCTCTCTCTCTCTCTCTCTCTCTCTCTCTGTATGTCTGTGTCTCTGTATGTGTTTCTCTCTCTCTGTATGTGTATGTGTGTCTATCTCTGTCTCTGTATGTGTGTGTCTCTGAATATGTGTTTCTCTATCTGTGTGTGTGTGTGTGTCACTCTGTATGTGTCTGTGTGTGTGTGGTCAGTAGGTAAGGGGGCATGTTATCAGGCCAGACCTGGGCTCTTATCTCTGACCTCACCGAGGACTGTGTGCCCTGGTCTGGGTCCTAGATAGTCCCGAAGTTTCTCACACACGGCAGAGAGGGAGATAAGAGGGAGAGCTTCTGTGTAATGGAAGGAAAAGATACGAGGTGGTCCAGTTTGGAAAGGTGTGTGTGTGTGTGTGTGTGTGTGTGTGTGTGTGTGTGTGTGTGTGTGTGTGTGTTTTGATGTCTGACTAGTGACGCCAACCAAAACGGAACCTAAGTCATCAAAGACTATCTCACTCTTACACACACACACACCAACTTTTCCCTTCATTCTGTGGTTCTAACTTTTGGTTTTTATACCTCATTGAATTTATCCTCTCCTAAAATCAATTACAGCCTCAAACATTAGATTACGTTACATGTCATTTAGCTGACGCTTTTATCCAAAGCGACTTACAATTGCTATATATGTCAGAGGTCGCACGCCTCGAACCCGGATCTCCCGCACCAAAGGCATGTGTCATATCCACTGCGCCATCACCACCCCAAACAACCTTAAACACTTGGCTGCGTACCTTGCTGTTGCTGGCGATAAAGTGCAGCTTCACATGTTAAGTTTACAGTTTAGTTTAAAGAGCATACAGTGGTTATTCTGACATCTCAAAAGCTTTTACAAGGACATATAGGACATAATATTGAACAGCAACAATATTTTAATACACGCATTTAAACCATTTTGGCTTTGACGTGTCCATATTTTCTATTAAAGGGTTTTAGCTGGTCCTTAAAGTCTTTTAAAAATGATTTAATTTACAAATTAATTTACAAATATGGTTTATATTACTCTTGTATTCATTTAGAAACAAGGGGTTTAGGGGTAAGTAAACTTGACTATAAAATATTGTTCAAAAAAATGTAGCTTTTTCAGACACTCCATACCACCTTACCTTTTATCATCATCCATCCATCCATCCATCCCAGTCTTACCTGTAATCTGTGTTTTAGGGTTTGCGTGATGTGTTTGAGAACTACTACAGAAAGCAGAGGAGGAAACAGGCTCGCCTTGTTCTGCAGCCCCACTCTAACATGGTATGACCCTGCACTGTCACTCCTGTGTGTTTTTGTGTATGCATTTACTTTTATGTCCACACACTCCTAACTACACGTACCCTCCCCTGTGCACACACACTCCCACTTCCCAGTCCTACACACTCATTAATCTATAATTTATGTTAACTACTGTTTCTGTAATAAAGAATATTCAACCAACGGAAGATTTTATGCTATAAACACATCAAAAAAATAAAAACATTTAACTTAAAATTATGGGACTATCTGAAAATGATATTTTTTTGTTTTTTTATCATTCTATACTATACCGTTGCCGTTGGACTATTTATCTCTCTTTGTTTCTCTCCATCTCTGTCTTTCTTCCCTCCGTTTGTTATTTTCTTTCTTTTACATTCCTAGCATGAAACTCTGGAGGGATACAGGCAGTACTTCAATCAGATTGTCGGGTAAGTCCCTCTTTCAGTCCATCTTTACTTAACCTCTTCATCAATACCGTCTGACCTATATCAGTGCAGATAGTATTGGGACTTACAATCTTCGTTCCCAGGATCTTGTCCTTCCGTTTGTTCCAAAAGGTTAGAACTGAGCTGGGGAAAAAAATCGTTTAAAGTTTGCTGCTCCCTCTACATTGAATAAGTTACAGAAGTCCATGGAACTTAATGAGCTGGTCTCATTGGTCGCTTTTAAGAGGATGTTGATTGACTTGGAGGCAGCCACATTTTTTGGTTTAAATAAAATAAATAATAGTCTTCAGAGGTTTGAATATTTTCACAAAATAAAAATATAAAACAAATGAATAAAAAAAAACTAAATATATGTCAATTCATGACAAAATCTATCAACATGTCAAAATCGAAAAAAGAAACGTGTAAATATCTTCAAAATGGATTACTAATATGTATCGACAAATTTTCCATTTTAGTCTATACATTAGGGGTGTAATGTATCGGTTTATTTCCCATCACTTCAAGCGAATGACTATATATACCTATTAGAGTGAGGATCGGGGCGCATTTTTCTGTCCGACCCCGGTCCGCGTCCGACAGGCATTCAAATATTTGTCCGAGCCCGACATGTGCCCAACAGTTAAAATCTCCTTTTTTTCCTCATGCTAATGACACGTGTGCGTTTATTTGTGTGGAAAGCTTGTATTAAGCAACTGTGGGAAGGCATTCGGAAATGTCAACAGATGAGCGCATCAGCGGTTGTCACAGCTACATTAACAAATTTCCGCACGCAGGAAGATGGATGTTAGGGTAATATTTTAAATTCATTATAATCACAAAAAAACTAAATGTTGCATCAAGTGAAACAGGCCCATTGGCTACCTCCATAATAAGCTGTTTTAAATTTAAAATGTTCAATGCCTTATCGCGCTGATGTGACCGAGCCCGACCCAAACATCATTTCTAAATATCTGTCCGAACCCGGCCCGGCCTGTCGTGTCCCGTCGGGTATCCATCCTCTAATACCTATATACGTAAGAGTATGTTTTAGACCTTTTAAACTCTGAGGTGCTCCTCCCCGGGGGGGCGGCACAGGAAATTTAAAGGGGGCACATGGAGAGAGAGCCGTCAGCTGCAATCGTCAGCAATGATCGTACTCCGTTTGGGAGTCCTAAACCAGTCACGTCTGAGCACACAGACACGATACTCATATTTTAGGATTCAGCGTGACTTACACATCCCGATGTCATCATCTCCAATGTCCATTGCGAATAACTTTCCATAAATCCGCTTAGAAATCTAAGAGAAAAAAACCCACTCCATATAAATCCAGAACTTGAGCCTGAGAATCATCGTGTTTTCACGTTTTCTGCAGTATGAAAGAAACCCAGTGAAATTTTTTTTGTAGACTCCAGGATTCACAGCACCTGACCAAGAAGTAATGCAGCACGTAATCAACCGGTTAAAAAATGTGACTTAAGATAAAATAGATTAGATTCTCCCGAAGTAAATTTGTCTTGGACAAACAAACGATATCTGCAGTTTTTTGGGGCATTTTTAGGACTTTATTTGACAGGACAGCTGAAGACCAACTGAGCTACCTAATATCTGCAGTTTTAAAAGAATTCAACACAACATAGCGCATACATACTGTACATAAAGCACACAGATTGTTGCATCGCTGGCAGCTGCTTGTACACCCATGGGTACACTGCGAATAGGAACTGCTAATAGCTCTTTCGGCATACTTTAAATGCTGCCACTTTCAAAAATGTAAATAAGCAGGTCTCAAGTTTTAGCCCATAGCTAACTTACTCTAGCCTCGTGAGACCGTCCTGATCTCGCGAGCTCCAGTTTTCCACTCGCAGATCAGTCTGGCATCTTGAGGCAGAGAAAATTTGGAGCCGTTAGCCAAACGACCGGGCCAATCAGCGTTGGTTTTGAGGTGGGTAAGGTGGTGATAGACAGATGGTTTATCCAATCAGCTAAACAGTATTTTCAGACAGCGGTAGCCGCTCGCTAATGCTTTTTTTCTCTTGGATCCTTCTTTTGGAATATGGTCCGTGAACCTGAAATGGTGCCTTTTTATTCCTAAATTCTCGTTACACAAACGGCAAATATCCTTTACCGACATGTTTGCATGCTGAGCGAACGAGCTATGCTTTGCCTGCAGCAGCAGGGGCGGGCTTGTGGTTGTATTTTCATACGCTTCGTGGATCTGATTGGTTGATTTGGCCCGTCTATCACCAACATAGGTGATGGACAGATGGTTCATCCAATCAGCTAACCAGTATTTCTGCCCCTTCCCAAAAGTTCTCCAACGGAAAGTTCCCAGATGGATATGCCGAGCAAATGCGAAGCAATCCATCTGGCGGAGTCGGGTTAAACTTACTCCGCAACATTATGCTTCCTGCTTACATCGCGTAAAGCCCACGAAATATGGAAAATGTAGTTCCAAAAGATTTATGGATATTTATGGATGGGTGTTCGTCTTACTTTTGCCCTGTCTGGCCATCCATTATCTTCTATCCTTCCCTCCCTCCCTTCATCCACCAGTCACCCTTTCCCTGACTTCTTTACTCCAGACATTCATCCGCCCAATCCACACGATCACTCCATGCTTACATCCACGTGTCATCCACTTTACCCACCTTTCCATCTATCCATCCACCTCTCCATCTATACATCCACCCATTGTAAACCTCAATCTGTGTAACTTGGCAGAAGACGGAGTGAGAGACGGTGAGAAAGAGGAACGTTGAGTGAGAGCAAACAGTCTACGTTTAGCGACGCCTCGTTTCATTTCATTTGAGTTGACTTCTGACCGTTTGACATCTCCGTCTCTCCTTCCCTCTGGCCGTTTGTTTTCCATCCTTTTTCATCCCTCTCTGGTCACACTTGCCCTCCCTTTCTTATACTTTTCCTCTCATCCATCACTCCATCCAACTCTCTCCGTTGCATTCACGCACACACCCACGTCGGTGACGATTGATAGTGTGTGTGATGGTGGTTGGCTCATTGCTGTTATTCCTTCTGTCTGTCTGACTGCAGCAGACACTTCTATAAACACACACACACACACACACACACACACACACAAAAAGGCGCACACACTCTCAGGCCTGTTATTAACATTTCAAGTCTTGGAAAGTACCATCCCATGGTTCTCTATCACTTAGCCATCCCTTCAGCCATTCTTCCACTCATTTCCCATCCGTCCGCCCTTCCAATCATCATCCTTTTTATTCTCAGTAACAACTGAGCCGCCTGTTGTTAAAGTTGCCTCATCATTCACTTATTCAGTCAACCTTTATTTACACTCCGTGTGATATACAGAACAGGAACACCAAATATATTACATCTCGCAAGTACAAAGAAAATGGGAAAACTAGCATTAAAACATACAACGTTGTCATTAAAAGATTAGATAAAGAGGATAAGAAGCATAGATTTTTTTATTTAAATCAAACAATTAAGGGAAGTTAGGATTTCGTGCAACCTGGACCTTATTTTAAAATTTCATTTTAACCTTCATTCGTATCAGTATTAACAACATAGTTATTACATTGAAGGGGGTACTGTTCTCGCAGAGGAAATGGGAATAATGGAAAAGGTGGAAAAGGTCAAAGATCAATACTAAAAATCCCCTCTACCCATAATCCTTTTATTCTCAGTAACAACTGGACAGCCTGTTGTTAAAGTTGCATCATTCATTCACTTATTCATTCAACCTTCGGTCACATTCTGTGCACACAGAACAGGAACACCACATACAGTATATTACATGTTGCAAAGAAAATAAGAAAACCAGCATTAAAACATACAAAGTTGCCTTTAATAGAAAAGATAGAGGATAAAAAGCAAACGGAAATCAAAATTATGGGAAGTTGGGGTTTCTGGGGTTTTCAAGTCCCCACATGGACCAAAAGTATGGCAGTGGACTGGTAGCTGGAGAGATGCCAGTTTACCTCCTGGGCACTGCCAAGGTGCTCTTGAGCAAGGCACCGAACCCCCCCCCCCCGCCCTCCCTCCTTGCCTTGGTTACCTTGTTTCAAGCCATTCTAGCGTGGTATAGAAAACCTACAGGAAGACTCGATTTGTGCCAGTTCTCATTAATATTCAACAAGCTAAGCTGTTTGAATCTGATTGGCTAACAGCTAGCCAATGAGAGCCTGGCTGTCAGAATCCTTTACCCAGCCCAACTGGGCAAGCTCATGAATAGTAATGAGCTCAGGCAATATGATGTCAGACTGACCAGCTTTTGTAATTGGCCTGATTTCTCCACTTATTTCTTTATTTTCAGTGTCTAGAGCTGACAGAGGAGGTAGCAGTTCATTTTCACATTCACAACATAACACAAACACATATGGACCTAACAGATTTCAAAATAATGCGAGTAAAAACGGTTTTGTATGGCAGGGCGCCTTTAATGATGGCTGCATTCCACTTAGGAGAGGCCCTGGTATTGTGCATGCTGACTCACTGAAATATCTTACTGGGACACTTGATGGTACTGAGCCATCGTTAAGGTTATCAGTTTCAGCTGTGCTTTTCCTACTATGACACGACAAAATGTCTGCTGTGAAAAAGGTCCATCAGTGCATGTATATGTACTGAGCATGTGTGTGTATTTCAGGCCTGTGTGTAATGTGTATTCCAACAACAGAGTGAAAACATTGTAATTTCCCTTGCAGGACTAATAAAGTATAAATTATGAATATTATAATTATTATTATTATTATTTCTGTTCTGACAGGGAAAGTGGAAATAAAGTGAAAGGTGGAAAATGTCAAATAGAAAATGTTACATATTTCAACCCTTCCGTAATGACAGAGACAAGACTACCCATGCACAGTCGGGCCACAGAGTCGACCACATTGTGACTCAAAGTGTTCTGGCGAGGCTCAGTTTGGGTGAGACATGTTGTCAGTGGACATGAACCAAAGTCACGGTGTGGGCGATTTGATTCCGTTTTCAGGCAGAAAGCAGTGCATATTTATGATTGACGAGCGCGGTCCATTGCTGGGACATCGACAGCTTTTTACGCTTGATTGGATGAATGCGCCACTCGCTCGCCTCTCATTAGTACTTGTCATGATTTTTAAACATCATGGTGGCTTTTCTGGAAAGAATAGGCCACACAGTTGCAGATTTATACTTTTTATATTGCTGATGTCTAGTTTAAATCATTACAGTCTACACTCTACAGATCTGATGCTTTTGCTAAAACTTTTTTTTTTTTTTTAAATCTCTTCAGTTGAAGCTTGAGTGACACATATGTGACATGATTCTTGTATGCCATGATTTATTAACTAAGTGTTATTCCATTGCACTTTGTTGAATTTATTTGTTTTCGTCATTGCATCAACTTTTCCCCTCCAGCCGAACAAACACTTTTTTGCGATAGTTGGACATTTTTCCCCCCAGAATATCTGCCGTTTCTATTATTTTTCATGTGCAACTTGAAAATGTGCATAAAACAGACGGGTGGGGAAAAACACATGCACATTATCTCCTAGGCGGTGACAACAAGACTCCAGGATTCAATGCACCTGGCCAAGAAATAAAGCAACACCTAATCCCCCATTAAAACTGACTTAAGATAAAATGGATTGCATTCTCCCGAAGGAAATTTGCAAAAAATATTTTGGGGGCATTTTTAGGCCTTTATTTGACAGGACAGCTGAAGACCAACTGAGCTACCTGGACGCCCCAATATCTGCAGTTTTAAAAGAATTTGAACACACAACATAGTGCATATATACGTACAGACATACAAGGGTAAGCTGCCTTATCAACATAAAATAATGGTGACATTTATTTAGTTTATTTTATTTATTAAAAAAGAGCTAACTATTTTGGTATATCATGAATTGTGCTCTGTCTTTGTTGTCTTTCTCCTCACCCTCTTGTCATTCCCTCCTTTCCTCCGTCCAGCTTCTTTGTCGTGGAGGATCACGTCCTTCACACCACACAGGGTTTGGTCAACAGAGCGTACGTGGAGGAGCTTTGGGAGTTGGCGCTGTCCAAACTCATCGCCGCCCTGAGGACGCACTCCGTAAGGACGCGCAGCCCAAAATACAAATACACGCTCGAAAGCACAAACTCAGTGTTCTCCCTAGCTTTTTGAAAGACTTTGAAAGGGTTTAGGCGTCCTTCCTCAAGAAAATGTGATGTTTTTCAAAGCAAACGTTTCTCCGCACATTTTGTGTGTCTTTTGTGTGATTTTTGTATATCTTTCTGGGGTTTTGCGTCTCTCTGTAGTTGTCTCTTTTTGGCCATTTTAGTTTTCTTTGGAATAGTTTTGGGTCTCTTTTTCACCTCATTTTGGACCATAATTATTACAATATCTGTGTCTAAAGCTAGAGCACATAATAAATAACACTCAAAAGCTTTAGGACAAAATTTGCGAAAGAAGTCCAACTAAAATCATTAGATCTGAAAAAGTCTTTTAGTTGAATTCATTCAGCTAAGGTGCTGCCCAAAAGGGCTCAAGTGCTGCACCCAAGAGTGTAATTTTTGGGTCCAACATTGGGGGGTGTGGGGGGGTTAAGATCTCCCATTTTGAGCAAAATTGAAATTTGGAACATCAAACACTGCATTCTGGGGAGTTTTCTGCATCCAGTTATGGTGCAAATGTCTTTATTTATGTAAAGGAAATTATAATTGTTTTTTGGGGTGGGTTGCACTGGCCAGGTTTGGTCATTGGGGGTGTTGTAAATTACTCCTACATGGCTGCATCTGAACTTTATAATGGCGGGGGAAAAACCCTGAAAATGTGCAATTTATTGTCAGCATTGATAAGACTTTATTACAATAAATACCGTAGCAGCTGCAGTGCGCTCTGACCTACTCCTCTGACTCCGCAGTCGTACTGTGACAACCCTGACCTGGTGCTGGATCTGAAGAACCTCATTGTCCTGTTTGCTGATACACTGCAGGTATGTATGTATGTGTGTATGTGTGTGTGTGTGATTAATTATACACTGTGACAAAGGGAAAGGATTGTCATCCCAGCAGCCCATGTTAACATCACGCTGTATGAAATTCATGGTTTTTTTTTTCTTCCAATTTTGGTTTTTCTTTAACATTTTGTTCTTATGTCCAGTCGTCTCGGCGTAAGCTATTTGACTCCAGGGACCCATGAAACTGGTTTTAAAGCATGTTTTGTAGTTTATAAAGGGACGGCTGCCAATCTCTAAAGAAAGACTTTTTATTCTTAATTCGACCTTTTCAGAAGTATAAGTCAGTCGTCTGATGTCAGTTTGCTCTCCGTGCATTTATTCTCCACAGTGTATGTATGAACTGACCTGGATGGATTGAGTGTGATGGATGGATGGATGGATGGGGGGGGATGGCGGGATGAAGGGGAGATGGAGAGGATGTGGGTAAAAACATTCAGAGAGGAGTGCGAGAGAACGAAGGGAGGGGGAAGTGATGAGTGGATGGTTACGATGCTCCAAGGTCCTTAGCGTGAAGTGATGAGGTGCCACTGAATGGCTGACTTCACCCAGTCTAAAGAACATCACTAAATGTGTATTTACTATTTTATTTTAAGACGTTTTTGTGATTTTGTCCACTTCCTTAATAGTAGCTTCCTTCAGAGACAAACAATAATAATCTCTTCTCAAAGAAAATAACTTTCCCACCAACGTATTTTGCGGACTTAGGAAGAAATATTTATATATATATATATATATATATATTTTATAAATTCAAACATTTATCTGCCAGGGTTTTTCTTGACTCTGAATGGGCCTTTTTTTTGGGAGGGGGGGACTATGCACGACAGTAAACATGATCGGTCCGCGTACAGTAAGGGCAATGAGTCTGTGTTACCTTATTTGACAGAAATCTGTATGCATTTGCCTGTTATTTCTGATGAATTTGAAAAACAAAAATGTTGATTACACTTGAGTAAATTAAACCCCAATCAACAGAACTGCTTAAAAAGTAATATTTAAATACTACCTTAAAGTGCTCATCTTATGCTCATTTTCAAGTTCATAATTGTATGTAGAGGTTGTAACAGAACAGGTTTACATGGTTTAATTTTTGTTGTACTGCACATTGCTGCAGCTCCTCTTTTCACCCTGTGTGGTGAGCTCTCTGTTTTAGCTACAGAGTGAGACATCTCACTTCTGTTCCATCTTTGTTGGGAGTTGCACATGCTCAGTACCTAGGTAAGGACTACTAGCCAGTCAGAAGCAGAGCATGAGGGTGTGCCACGCTAGCAGCTAGGCGAGCAAACGTGTGTTACAAAGTGACCACGTTTGTCTCTGAACTAAAGGCTGGACTACAATAGAGCTGTTTGGAGCGGTTTGTGAACTGTGTTTTCTGTTGGAGATAATAAGTCCCTTTGGGGTGGACTTTGGGCTTTTTCACTTTGTAAACCTGTAACGTGCACAAAAAGATATATAACACAATAAAGGAAAGAGGAAAAGCCAAAAAGCATAATATGAGCACTTTAAAAGTCCGACACAGCCCGACTCTAGATGGTAAAACAGAGATTGGCGCGCCTATTCAACTTTATGTTCTGCTTTTCAACTGTTGTTGTGGTAAAATGCTGTTAAACACAGTCGGAGAGGATTTGAATTGCTATCATTTTGGTGCTGGTGATTTTCCTTTGGGGCTAGCTAAAACCTCTTTTTTTTTTTTTTGGGGGGGTGAGTGCCAAATATTCCTCTATGCAGGAAAAAACCCTGTCTGCTCCTTTTACCATAAGTCAGCCTGTTGTCCTTCGAGGCAGTATGATTAAATCATGAGCAAATGCAACTTAAGCTAACTAAAAATTGACTTTCAGGTTGCAGAAGAGATAGATTAAGTAGCACATAAGTAATACAAAATATATATATATATATATATATATATATATATATATATATATATATTTGTTGCTCTGAAAGATTGCAGGTATTGTCACAACACAAACCAGAGTGTATAAAGAGTAGTTTCCCACTTGGAGGTGTGAAAGGTTTAGCCTTCATCATGTCCTCCTTGCTCATCTATGGCCGCTCTCTCTCATACGAACTCCAGACATTATGCGGAGTTTCCCTTTCACAGTTCACATCAGACGTTTTCTCATCTACTGGAAATGCTCTGTTTTGGTTTAGGCGGGGGGTGGCGCCTGGGCAGGAGGCAGGACATGGCGCGGATTACACCGCGGTTATGTAATGGAGCCGGCGTCTCTTTCCGTTCCTTGACTTCGTCTGTCGATTTCGGCTTTGGCCTTTACCGACATTAGTTACCGAATGTCACCGTCTCTTCAGTCAGATATTTTTGTTGTCCTCTTCGTGTGAATGACCTTTCTTCTTCGTCACCCTCAGATGTTTGTTTTCTTCCGGTTTCGCGCCAGAAAACGTCATCGGCACGCCCACCCGCTCGCTGTGAATTCTCCGGACAATGACCTGCTCCTTTCACACGTGGGCTCAATCGGACATTGGGCAACAGGCTTTGTAATCGCGCGCTGGCAGGGTGAAGTTGCGTTGTCACTTACAGCTCCGCCGGGTCACGTTTAGGGAAGTTCAAGGGCTGCGGCGCGTGCGAGGAAAGTGCTCGCGTTTGCACGTTGAGGTGCATCTGGACACTTGACCGGTTGCGTTTTGGTTCTCCTTCTCCCGCAGGGTTACGGTTTCCCAGTGTCGCAGCTGTTTGACATGCTGCTGGAGATGAGGGAGCAGTACGGAGAAATCCTGCTCAAGAAATGGAACGTCACCTTCAGGTACTTTTTTTTTTTTTTTTTCCACTTTCAGGATTACTGAGACAGTGAGCAGTGTGTGCTGCACTGACCTGCCCCTTTCTAGTCATAAGGTCATGTAGTTTGTGGGACTACTACTACTACTACTACCCCACACACACACACACACACACACACCCCCCAGCGTTGGTTTGTGAGAAACGTCCTGGTTTTTGAAGTTTTACGACCAGCTGGAGAGAGGAAGTGTTTTAAAGCAAACGTCCGGAACATTCTCTACCCTTCAGAATGGGTAATACCCTCACAAGAGTGTGTGTGTGTGTGTGTGTGTGTGTGTGTGTGTGGGCTTACATGCCATTGTTTCACCATCGCTTTAGTCCAATGACACCAGTGGGACTTGCAGCGAGAACGGACAAACAAACACATATCCCTCTCTCTCTTTCACACACACACACACACACACACACACACACACACACACACACACACACTGGGGAAGCCACAGGAATGTTGTGTTGTATTGTTGGAGAGGGAGCGCTCTCCGGTTCACGGCCTCTCCATGGAACGTTGGAACGTCCGAACTCTGGAGCGCCAACAAGAAGTGGGGGGTGGTGAAAGAGGGGAGGGTGGTTTAAAAAAAAAAAAAAAAAAAAAAAAAAACTCAAGCATTAGAATGACCCCCAATGGGATGATTGTGTATTTGTGTATATATATATATATGTGTGTGTGTGTGTGTGTGTGTGTGTGTGTGTGAGAGAGAAGCTGATGGCATCTATCTCATTCCTTTTGATCTCTTTTGAATGGTCTTAAAATAGAAGATAGGAAATGATTTACCTGTGATTTGTATGTTTTTTTTTTAATTTTTTTTCTCGTCCCCCCTCTCATATCCAGGCAGGTGTTGGACCAGGACAACTTCAGCCCAATCCCAGTCTCAAACGAGCAGGAGTACAAACACTACACTTCGCAGTTTCCCCTGCAAGACCCCGAACTGGACAAGGTAAAGAAGGGAAAGAGAGATGGAATGAAAGTGGGAGGGCGAGAGCAGATGAATGGCGGGATCAGGACACTTCAAAATGGAACAAACGAGCAAATAAAGACAAAGGAAAAGCTCTCCAGAGGAGTGCGAGAGAACGAAGGGAGGGGGAAGTGATGAGTGGATGGTTACGATGCTCCAAAAGTCCTTCGCGTGAAGTGATGAGGTGCCACTGAATGGCTGACTTCACGCAGTCTAAAGAACATCACTAAATGTGTATTTACTATTTTATTTTAAGACGTTTTTGTGATTTTGTCCACTTCCTTAATAGTAGCTTCAGAAACAAACAATAATAATCTCTTCTCAAAGAAAATAGGGCAAGAGCAGATGAATGGCAGGATCAGGACACTTCAAATTGGAACAAACGAGCAAATAAAGACAAAGGAAACCTCTTCAGAGTAGTTTCAGTTGAGTCTTTAATTTGGAAGATCCCCTAGAAATAAACTCTGAAATATGAAAATTTGAAAAAAAAAAAAAAAAAAAAAAACTTATCCTTGTTTGTTTTTTTTCGCTGCAGATTCCCTTCCCCAAGAAGCTTCCCTTCTCCGAGTTTGTGCCAAAAGTCTACTGCCAGCTCAAAGAGTTCATCTACGCGTGTCTGAAATACTCGGAAGACCTGCATCTCAGGTACACTAGCACACAAAATGATTGCGTTTCATTCGTCCACCATAATAAACCCAAAAATTATTTTCTCCATCATTTTCTGCCACACACACACACGCACTCAGATACGGCAGACTTTCCTCTGTCGATTCTTTCCATTCTGACCCAGGGATCTCTGTCTCGTTAGAGTTGGCTTCTGTTCCATGTTCTGTCGAGGTTAAATGGTGACCGTGTGTGTGTGTGTGTGTGTGTGTGTGTGTGTGTGTGTGTGTGTGTGTGTGTGTGTGTGTGTGTGTGTGTGTGTGTGTGTGTGTGTGTGTGTGTGTGTGTGTGTGTGTGTGTGTGTGTGTGTGTGTGTGTGTGTGTGTGTGTGTTGTTTACCGTTGATGGAGGAAATAACCAAAACAATGCAGCCACTTTTCTACGGAGGAGACAAGCAATCAGGAAACAACTTCCGCTGTCCAGGAGGATCCCACAGAGCTGGGATTTATACACACGCACACACACACACAGAGGTACACATACATGAACACACAGGCTCATATAGGTGTACATGAACTCACACAGGTTTCAAACTAAATAGCACTTCCCTTTATCCATGCTCATATCCTTGGGGGGGTGTGGCTTTTTAAAAAAGAAATGTTTGTGTTTGAATTTGGTTTTCAGTGTCCCCATGCTCAATAGTATCCCTCCATTGCCATCTGGACATATGCTTATGTGTTGTGAGTTTGGTTTAAGTGTGTGTGTGTGTGTGGATTCTCCGTGGGGGCTGGGAACCAGGGAGGTACCATTGATCCGTGACCGGCGGAAGAAAGAGACTGAGGCAAGAGGAGGAGTGATTTTGGGGGGGGGAAGTTGTTTAATTAAAGGGAAGAATTTGGAAAATAGAAAAAAGAGAAGGGATGAAAAGAAAGACATTAAGTGTGTATGTGGTTGTGTGTGTTCAGACACCTACTTTTTTTTTCCTCACGGCACAAATCAGTGAAGCCATTCAAACCGTCGCCTTAACCGCCATAATAAGTCATTTAAATCCTATATTATGAAATAGTTCCTAAATAAACTCCTTAAATCCATTCACGATACAACTTTATTGTCACCCAGGGCTGAAATTCTTTTTGCATCCATGGGTAGCTCATATTAAAAAAAAAAAAAGGAAAAAAAAAAAAAAAAGAGAGGACATAGACACACATACAGACATACATAAGATGAATAACAGCAAAGGACATACATGGAACATTACCACAAGTGACATGAACACCCAAGTAAGGAAACGAAGCATACATGTATAACAACAGAAAATGACATGGACCTGACACAGGGTGAAAAGAGGAGCTGCAGCAATGTGCAGTAAAGCAACAATATGGTGTTTTTTTTTTTTTTTTTATTTAAACCATGTAAACCTATTCTGGTACAATCTCAAATGACAATTATGAACCTGAAAATGAGCATAATAAGGCCACTTTAATGTCTACCTTTGTTCCAGAATTGCCATTTAGAGGCCGACTTTGCTGCCGGCCATTACACATTTTTTAAGTCTTTGCACTGCAAATAAAAACGGCGGTAATAAGCTGGACTTTGTGGCGGGCGGGACGGGCTCAACGCGAAGCCCACGAAGCAAGTTTTACACTCGTCGTTCTTTCTTTATCCTGCGAGTTGTCTCTCTGACAGATTCTGTATTGATAAAGAAGACCCTAAAATAAAAAAACATACACAAACAATTAAAGGCATAACCGGAAACCCAGTAGGAAACGCCCACAGCTCATAAAAGATATGAATAAGGTCATTAGTAATTGCGTAAAACAAATCCCAAAGTTAGTTTAAAGTGTTTTCCTTGCACTGAAATACATTTACAAAACAAGCCGCTAAGACACGTGCGCGCTACCTGTCGTGGTAATAAACATGACAAAATAATTATTTTAGCAACCGTCCATCTGAACGATCACAAATGTCCAAGCAGAACGGGTTTCTCTCCGCTCTCTTGCTGACCAGACAGCACTAATCGCTCTCCTCAATCAGAGTAATGACTCCACTATTTGACCCGGCTTGATTTCTCACGGTGCTGCACACCCTCGCTATCTGGTTACCGCGGCGGCACGCCTTCCTGCGCCCGCTTCAAAGAGGCGCGCACAGATGCACGGGTCCGGAAGCAGACAGGATGATGGAGCAGGATTGTGGCCATTGATCCCTCGGAACTCTGACCTTAACCTCTGCTCCCACTTCTGATTTAGCGGAAGGGGAGTGTGTGTTTGTGTGCGTGTGTGTGCGTGTGCATGTTTAGCTACCTTTGTACTTCAAGTGTGTACCTTGTGCATTACTTTTCTACCTCCACGTGTGCATTTTCGTTTTGCTGTGCAATTGTTTGAGTGGGTCGTAGGTGTTTTAGAGCCATGCCCGCTAGGAATAGCAATGTTTCTCTACAAAAATTACCTTCTTTTTTTGGGGGGGGGCAATATTTCTGAGTGTTTTCAACTCATTGCATACTTTTTGTAGAACAAGATGGGCTCCTTATTTAGCCTACTCTCTTCCTGTGCGAATCCATGCCAGTCTTTGGTAGAATTATATAGTATGGAAGCGCTCAAAATGAAGAAACCCACTTCCCTTTTATGGAGGGATACAAAGTATTTTGACAGCGTTTGCTTCTACCTTCGAGGCCGCACACACACACACACACACACACACACACACACACACACACACACACACACACACACACACACAAAGTAGTAATTTACATCCAGAAGCAGACATAAACCATATCATTTGAGTTGCCTATATGTTGCTGATGATCTTGTTTGTTTTTCTTTGTTTATTTTGTATTTGTATCTTTTTATTTGTATATTCTTTTTTTTCATTATATATTTGTCTTTTTATTTTTAACATATTAAAAAACAAAAAATGGACTTAACTAAACTAAACCTCACTTTAGAGCTGACAGAGAATTGGGCGCCTGGTTGGCTCACCTGGTGGAGCGGGGCGCCCACGTATAGCGGTTTGCTCCTCGACGCAGCGGGCCGGGGGTTCGACTCCGACCCGCGGCTGCGTGTCATTCCCCTTCTCTCTCCCCTGTCAAGTCTAAACTGTCCTGTACAAATAAAGGCCTGGAAAAAGTGCCCCGAAAAATAATCTTTAAATGAAAAAAAACAAACAAGATCTGACAGAGAATGAGTGTAGGTTTGGCAGAGGCTCCGGTGATGAATGCTGCTCAGCTCTGTAATGTTTCAGGAGAAACGGGACATGAGGTGATGCTGGCATAGAACCATTTTTTTTGGGATAGACATCAACAACCTGGAGCCTCGAGGTAGAACAACCGGCCTGGTAGACGGCACGTTTGCCGGTTTACCTCCTGGACCAGCCGTCTGCCGCAGACATGGCCCGTAGGCCGCACACTCGACCCCGAACTTCTGTCCATCCCGCGCTAGAAGACCGTGGGTGTGAACGTGTCGAGCTGTGAAAATGAAAGCAGGGTGTTGCTGAGAGAGAGCAGGCACGCACGCGCGCTCAGCCAGCAGTGTTTCGAGGCAAAGAAAAGAAAACAGAGGGGAACCGCGGATGGAAGTGAAAACACTCCTTGGCTACGTTTCCCACACAAGCAAAGACAATCCGGCAATTCAAAAATCCAAATAGCATATGTCGAGCTCGATCGTGGCCGTTTGATCACAAACACCAGTGGAGATCCAGCGTGCCAAAGTGCTGCCGAAGCCGGTTTGTTGTAGCCCGGCTCCCTGTTCCCATTAATCACAGGCGTCCCATTTAGTTTTGCAGTTGGCTCGGTGTTAAAATCAATCGCAGAAATCAAAACGCACGAGCCCATCCTTGTGTCTGACGCAGGCTTTTAGATCAGGCTGTGGCCTCATCCTGTGATTTAGCGATGCTGTCACCTTTTCATATTCATGATCAAAACGTAATCAAGAAAGTAAAGTCCAAATGTCTTGGCCCTTCCAGCTTGTCGGGTGGTGTGATGTCATCGGTAGTTTGTCAGTCGAGGTGTTTTGCACCAAAAGTTAATTTGAATGGAATTATTGTCGGAGGATTCTCAGCAATAAAGTAAATCTTCTCTTAGCTTTTATGTTGAGTTGAACTTTTATGACCAAGTTGACACTTCACAATCCAATATCCCATTTTTTTTTCTAGAGTACTGGGTTTTCCCTAGGTATTTTAGAGGCGCATTGCTTCGTCTTCAACATGTAAATCCTATGCTGCGTCACAGCCTCACTAGTCTATGTTCACAACGTTCCACTTCTGGGATCGCTACGGTGCCGGCGGAAATTCCGCCGGATGTCCATTACCTTCCATGTCCAATCTGAGGTTTCTGTTACACGACTAAAACAACTTTTGAACGTACACGTTCCACCAAAACAATTTCCTTCCCGAGGCTATTTTGCAGAGGCACCGAGGCTCCATGCTGAGCGCCGCCTATGACGATTGTGATTGTTTTAAAGAAATTCCAATATGGGTGCCCGGATAGCTCAGTTGGTAGAGCTGGCACCCCTATACTCTCTCTCCCCTTTCATGTCTTCAGCTGTCCTGTCAAATAAAGGCCTAAAAATGCCTAATAGTCTAAAAGAATAAGAAATGCCAATAAACCAGAACACGTTTTTCTCCTATCCTGGAAAGTTGTGTGGACTAGCCAGACCCTCCTCCGCAGCGCTGTGGAGGAAGGTCTGGCAATGCTGTGACCAAGTTAACAACTTAAAATGGAGGAATCCAATATATTAGTTGTATAATACCCATTTTTTGTTTTTGTTTTTGGAGGAGCATTGCTTCATCTTCAGCATTGAAAAACCTGTGCCGCGTCAGTGTTACAAAGGTCGCATGGCCAAACCCCCCCCCCCCCAAAAAAAATACTAAAAAACAACAACACAGAAACCAGTGCCGCCCTGACACATACAATGGCAGCTATCAATGTTTAAAAAATAAAAAGGCTAACCTCGACCGATAACGTTACGATTGCCGATAAATTTTGTGTATCCCTACGCTGCAATAATCAACTGCTGCTGTGGCTCCGATGCGTCCGATTGGTCCGTTTTCTGATAACATTTGTCAGCGAATCGGTTTAAAATGGTTAATTTTAGTGTAATTTCTGTCATTCTGTAACACTGGTCCCCCGTGTTGGAAACATTATACACTTATTCACCCTCTCCTCTCTTTCATAAGGTTTCAGTCCCTTTATTTCAATTAGCGAGCAGTTGCAGAGCCGAACCGCAGCGACATTTAGCGTGTCGCCGTTTCAGTGACAAATGAATGTCGAAAGTCGTGCTAAGGAGCTATTTGAGGGCGAGAGAAAAGTATGAGTGGAACTTTTATTTGCCTGCCATTATATACATACTTAGACCCACGCGCTTGCAGCAACTGCACACACAGAAACGGCAAGTATGCTCGCTCCATCTTCCAAAAACCAACACACACACACACACACACACAGAGAGCAGAGTGTACATGGCTGCCAACTCAATGACCACAGTTGATTTCGATTGTATGTGGGGACAGCGCTACGTAGCACAGTCGCTGCGCCACACTCCAATGAGAACACTGTGTGTGTGTGTGTGTGTGTGTGTGTGTGTGTGGGTTTGCTCTTAAACACTGTCCAGAGTTTGTTTCGTGGTTAACAGTACGTGCATACCTGTGGCTTCCTGGCTCGGTGCGCTCTAACCTCTCACTATTTTCACCGATGACTGATTTTCTTTTTTCTTTTTCTTTTTTTATCATTGTTGTTGCCCTGTGTATTTTTAGGAAATACCTCTGCATGTCTCCATCCATTCCTCACTGTGCTGTAAACATGCCTGCACTGAAGGCACTCGGCTTTCTTTTGACAGCATCAACCACTGCGTAATTATTGTGACTGATGGCGGCATAAATACAAGGAAATTCAATCCAAAGTGTGTGTGTGCGTGTGTGTGTGCGCGCTTGCAGAGTTCACTAGCATACAATGACTTTTTGCCACTCTCCACACACACACACACATTTTTGCCCACTCTGCACTTCTGCCGCTCCAGGAATTTTTTCCCCCCCTGCTCCAAATTGTTGGAACGTTTTTAGGGTTCCTCTGCTTTTTTGGAAACAACGTGAGTTTGGAATTCCAGCTCTCGCTCTCCCTCAGGCGACACTGTGTGTGTGTGTGTGTGTGTGTGTGTGTGTGTGTGTGTGTGTGTGTGTGTGTGTGTGTGTGTGTGTGTGTGTGTGTGTGTGTGTGTGTGTGTGTGTGTGTGTGTTTAGGTTGAATTCCAGCCACAGATAATTTACTGATTTGGTTGGAATGTGTTTGTTACCCACAGGGCTCTGGACTCGAACACACACACACATGCAAAACACAGATTCTTCTTCATCATCCCGCAGCGGGAGAAAGTGGTCGCTTTTGTTTCCGCTGACTTTCTCTGCCTGTGTGATGTGTGTTTGACCTCTTCTGACCTTTTCTGTGTGTGTGTGTGCGTTTGCTATCAAACTAAAATGGAAGGAGTCTCTGTGTGTCGATTTTCGCAACAACCGTTCATCCGATCGGCTTCACACTCGGTGGGTGTGTTGCTTAGCACCCGACGGAGTGCGGTGTTGAGTGCGAGCTCTTAAGATCTACGGGACATGTACCCTATTAACCGTTAGACCGCCAAACGGCAGGCTGGGCTCACGTCGCTCGCTACAATACAGAACCAAGCCAAGAACAGATGCAGAGAAGAGAGACGGGTCGGTTACATTCTGTCTAGTCTCGCTTTGCCAGATCTTCCTCCACAGAGCTGCGGAGGAAGGTCTGGCTAGTCCACACCGCATTCCCGGGACGGGAGAAAAACGTGCTCTGGTTTATTGGCATTTCTTTAAACCAATCACAATCTTTTTGGGTGGTGCTAAGCTCCGCACGGAGCCCCGGTGCCTCTGCAAAATAGCCTCTGGAAGGAACTTGTTTTGGTGGAACGTGTTTACGTTCAAAAGTTGTTTTAGTTGTGCGACAGAAAACTCAGATTGGACAGATAGTCTAGCTAGCTGTCTGGATTTACCCTGCAGAAATCTGAGGAGCAGTTAACCGGCGGAATTTTCGGCAGCACCTGAACCATCCCCGGAAGTGGAACGTCGTGGACTTGGACTACATTCTAGGAAACTCGGAAACATTTCAAGCATCAACGATGTAGCTTTCGATGGGGTTTTGTGTATTTGTCCACTTCGGACTTCATTTGTTCCTTCTTACCTTCTCCATTGAGCGTGTCCAACCTCGTGTTGGAGTCAAACGGCGTGCGGACTCACGCAGGCCTCAGTCTCGACGCTTCCAGGAAACCAGTTATTTAAACAGGAGACGGAGCTCAGCCAGAGAGACGCACACTGCCATGAAAAACCTCCCTGGACTCCCAGAATCTTGCAGAAATTTGTCTGGGTTTCTTCACCAAAACATCATTCACATTTCAAACATAACAAAAAAAAAAAACAGAAGTATGTCAGGGATTTTGTAAGTGGGTCTGATTAGCGCCATCAAACACGTTTTAACAGGAAATCTTAGCCCGTTTCAGGTTGAACAGCCTGCTGGCTTTCTTTATGCCTCGTTGGCTGTGCAGAGGTGGTCATTTTCTGACTATTTAAAGTCTGTCGAGGACTGGGGTGGATAAAAATTAAATAAAAATAATGAATGGCTAATATCAGGACAGGAGGAAAAGTTTTGGATCAGTTTAACAGTTATTAACAGTCTGTGGATATTTTGATTTTTGAATCTGTTGAGTCTCAAATTAACTTTTCTTTAATTTTTTTTCAATGGTCAAGGTTAATTATTTCCATCAGGAGATTTAAGACAATGTTGGACTTCTAATGAGCCTGACAGCTAATAACACGGTACTCATTTGAATTGGCTGACATTTAGACTTTTTCCAAACGGAGAGTTTCGCAGACTGAGAAATTCACTTAAAATGTTTGTACTGGCTTCCAGACGCTGCCGCTCTCTGCAAGAAATCACTTCTGCACAGTCACTGATCCTCTGCCCTCCTCTGTGTCTGTGTGTGTCTGTGTGTGTCTGTGTGTGTCTGTGTGTGTCTGTGTGTGTGTGTGTGTGTGTGTCCTCAGTTCCACGGAGGTAGACGATATGATCCGCAAGTCGACAAATGTGTTGTTGACCAGAACCCTCAGCCACTGTCTGCACTATGCCATTAAGAAGAAGAATGTCGGGCTGGCAGAGGTACGTGTGTGTGTGTGTGTGAGAGACCAATGTGTAAAAAAATAATAATAACTCAGCTTGACGCTTGTTATTATCTCTCTCAGATGGAAAGAGCTAATGTTGTTGCACAACTTCAGTGTAACTTGATTTCACAGAAGGGTCATTCTCAACCTTTCCTGTTCATTTACTCTCACGAAAACAGACATTTCCTCTTTTCAACATGTTGCTGTCGTTGTTGTCGTTGTAGTAACCATGCAGAACGGCGATCCCAAATGGTGATTTTTATTTTCCACTCGTCGTGCTCAAACGGCCCTAGAGACCAGACTTATCAGTTCACGAGAACGGGATGTAACGCCAAAGAGAGCGCGTCATGTCTGCACCCTTTATCAAACGGGTTCAGTTCGTTGTCAAACTCTGCTGAATTTCAAAATAATGTGCAGAATACCAAGACAAATGTCCAAACCAATAACACAAATGTGTATGAAATAGTAGAAATTAAACCTGCTTTGATTTTATGTTATGCTACCCTTTTCCCACACAAACACAAATGAATGAATAAATGAAGGCATAGAGAAAAAAAACGCTTAATATAATTGCATGTTTTAAGCCATAATATCGTTCAGTTCAAAAATAGATTAAAGAAATCAATACTTGACTAATACAATACAAAAGAATAGACTGAAACATAGGAATGGAATTGTAATATAAAGGTATTGTTGTAAGTTATTGTAAGACCTGAAAGATTGTATGCTGTATTTGCATACCTATTTTTTTTGTAATAATATGATATTGTGAATTAGGGGCAGGACCTAATTAGCTGTTTGCTTCCGCCTGCTCCTTCTCGAAGTTATTATTTTTTATTATTATTTTTTGGTCTTTGGTAAATACAGATTGTTTGTTTTATTTTTGTGGTTTTAATTTTTCTTTTTTTTCTTTTGCAAAATTGTTGATTGTTTGAGATAAATAATAAAATGAAGAAGAAAAAAAAATGAAAAAAACATAATGCACGGTTACACATGTACAGGTATGTATAGGAGATATTATTCTTTCATATTTAATGGTGCATTTGATTCAGTCTTTTTGGTGAGCTCATCATGAAGCTAGGTTTATTGTAGCCGCGACGTTCCCGGTACGAGGTTCAGGAGCCATAAAAATGACGTCGTAACAGCTGTTGTTTCCAGCAGGAAGGCTCGGCGAGTTGCCGCAAGCGCGTCGGTCGTGCGCCTGAGAACGTTTGTAACTACGCACCCGCTGCACACGCCGCGTTCAACATGGTCGGCTGGGAAGCCGAGCACGTCCACCTCTACAAACCGTCTGTATGATTCTTCACGTACGGTCAGATGTCAAACAGCGTTATCGATGTGTTCAGAGACCCACCACAATGGGAAAATAAGAAACATTTTGCTGGAGAGTAGAGCTGGGGCAATATATATCGACATAATAGTTGATATCGTGGTATGACATTAGATATCGTCTTAGATTTTTGGATATCGTCGCATCTTAAGTGTTGTCTTTGCCTGCTTTTACAGGCTGCGTTACAGTAAAGGGATGCAATTTTTTGTTTTTTTTAACTTACCAGAATGTTCTAGCTGTTCTATTATTTGCCTTTACCCACTTACTCATTATATAGACATTATCGATGATTATCAAAAATCCCGTTGGTACTTCGGTGTTTATCATGGATGTGTTTACTACTGTTGCCCGGCGGCGATATTACAAATCCCACTATGGCCACGCCAAGACCCTTCCTTCAATAGGTCCTATCCCTGACCAATCGGGTATCCTAACCTTAACCACCCGAGGTGAAATGCCTAACCCCAACCGATTAGGCTGCTTCGTAGGGCGGGTCTTGGCGTGCGGCCATAGTGGGATTCGTAATTTCGCTGCCAGGCAGCCTGCTTTCCTTTTACTTCCGCTCTCCTCTACTACTTCTTGCTTATTCACAGATTATTTTGTAAGTACCCCACCCCCCACCGGTGGTTCGGAGAATACTGCAACGAACTGCGCGCTGAGTGTAAACGTCTTTGTCCACACTCGTAGCGCGCACGCCATCTACGGAAGGCGACGCGCAGTGTCTCGCTCCAGTAGAACCAAGCATTGAGCCAGCCTGCTGAATCTCTGTCTCCCCGCAGAAACATGTTTGGAAAGAAAAAAAAAAAACGTGCCTTAAAGATGCCTAGCGTCACTGTCGTGTCCTGTGTTTGTATCCAGTTGGTGCAGGTGATCATAAACACCACCCACCTGGAGCAGTGCTGCCACTTCCTGGAGGAGTTCATATCAAACATCACAAATGTTCCGCCTGACACGGCAAATGCTACCAAGCTGTACGGGACCTCCACCTTTAAGGTACACCCAAGGAACTTTCTTTTCTTCAGTATCTTTTCTCATAATTTCCGTTTTTGTCCTGGAATGCTACAAAAATGCACATACATCTTTCTTTTTTTTCTCTATTTGTTTTGTTCTATGCGCCTGCCTTCTTTTATTTCTTCTTTCATTTGTCACCTTCTCATTATAATAACAGTAGTTATGTCAACGTAAGTCAATGAATATGACAGACGCGCATTCTCTGTGTTCTCGCAGGACGCTCGCCACGCGGCGGAGGAGGAGATCTACACCAACCTGAATGCCAAGATCGACCAGTTCCTGCAGCTGGCTGATTACGATTGGATGGCCGCGGGGCAAGGAGGCGGGACCCTGGAAGCCAGCGACTACCTGGTGGACCTGATCGCATTCCTGAAGAGCACCTTCAGTGTCTTCACCAACCTGCCGGTGAGTACACACACGCGGCGCACACACGCGCTCACACACACACACACACGCACACACACACGTACACGCGTACACACACTAAAGCAAACTCAGAAGCATCTAACTGTGTGAGTGTTTGAGCATGTCTGGCTTTATTTTTATTCAAATATCTTGAAAATTGTAAACTATACACTTGGCGATAGGGCTGAAAGACTTGGTGGGGGGAAGTCTACTGAAATGTTCAATATAATGATACAATGATATAGATGGATAGATAAGATAGATAAAATAGTATATGTCTTGTATTTTCTCTATGTGTGCTCTGTCCTTTCTGCAATGGTAATGTCCCAGTTTGGGATGAATAAAGTCCATCCATCTATCTATGATTTAAGGGCCCAGACAAACAGCATGCTTGCTTTACTTTTCACCCTTTCTCTAAATAGAAATGTACAGTCCTGCCTTCAAATGTTTACTTCAAGTGAAAAGAGAGCACAATGTACTTAAATGCGTTTCATGTCTGTCCAAGGCGGAGCTGTCAACTCTACAATTTAATGCTGGATAGTTTAATGAATAAATATTAACGCATCATATTCTAATTGTGATATTTTGTGAGTAAAATCTGAATCTGCATTTCTTTGTCAGGAAAATGTAATGGTGCAGTGTTTTCAACAAAGTAAGTCAGTGGTATACGGTTTAGTGGCATATTAAGTCCTTCTGTAGGTCATTTCGGGGATACAGTGGCTCTGGAGAAAGCCGCAAGCAGCAACACCGGGTCGGTCACTAGTACCGTGAAATGGAGCACATAATAATGGCAATAAAAAACTTTTCATTACAGTTTTACTGGCCAAAATTAAGATAAAACTATTCAGCACAACGGGTAGCTCACTTGGTATAGCGTGCGCCTTTCCTGTCTACAGTAGTCCTGTCATTTAAAGGCCAAAATGTCCCAAAAAATGATCTTAAACAAAAACTATTCAGCACAAAATGGTGTGTGTGTGTGTGTGTGTGTGTGTGTGTGTGTGTGTGTGTGTGTGTGTGTGTGTGTGTGTGTGTGTGTGTTATATAAGCTTACTCACCAGTCTGCCTGCATGTGAGCGTGAGACATCACAGGGCAGAACAATCTGCTTTAGTTCGTTAGAGTATCAGCTTGTAACGGGTTAGATCGTTAACATGGGGCCCGTTAAGCTCATTTAAGGGCGAGCTGGCCGGGTCAGCAGCACCAGATTATACACCGCCTTAGACTATTGACACTACAGCCCGACTGTAATGACATTATACACTCTTGTCAGGATCAGGATAGAGTGTATTGCAACATGTAGACAATTCATCAGTCTATTATTACATATAGTGTATTAAAGGAATAGATCAGATCTTTTGAAGTGTGGTTTGCATGAGCTACTTCTCCATAGTCAGCAGGCAGGAGTACCGACACGGAAGCTAAGCTAATGTACTGCTGTGGACCGGGGCAGCTGCTAAACGTATTTTAGATATCTAAAAAAGTCTATATCAGTTTAAGTGTACGCTATATTTAGGATATTTTCACCTCTTTACCTTGCTGTCAGACCTTTTATGAAGGGGAACTAAACTTCATATTCGTTTTTAGGTATATAAAACGTGCTTAGCTGCTGCCCCCGTCCACAGCAGGACATTAGCTTAGCTTCTGTGTCGGTACTCCTGCCTGCTTCTCCAAACCGGGGAGCGCGCGCCGACCGCCATCTACTGTAGCCGACGCACTGAACTCCTCTCAACTCTCTCTACTGACTCCCTACTCTTAACCTTTAACCTCGGTCCCAATTTTAAAGACTATATTTCAGCAATCAGCTATGGAGCATTTCTTTCCTTTTTGTACACTGTCCAAAGCACACATGATCCATGTTCCCACTGCCCGGTTTAAAGCACACGGACAGTTCTAGGAAAACTTACAATACACGCAAACATGCACGCATGCACCTCACCACACACACACACACACACAAACACACTCACACACACACACGCGCAGGTTTTTGGCACTATCTTTGCGGGGACCCGTCATTGACATAATGCATTCCCTAGCCCCTTGCCCTAACCTTAACCATCACAACTAAATGGCTAACCTTAACCCTTACCCTAACCTTAACCATCACTACTAAATGCCTAACCTTAACCCTTACCCTAACCTTAACCATCACTACTAAATGCCTAACCTAAACCCTTATCCTCACCCTAACCAAAACCTAATTCTATCCCTAATCCTAAAACCAAGTCTTAACCCTCAAACGGCCCTTTAAACTTGTGGGGTCCAGCATTTTGGCCCCACAAAGCTGTTGGGACCCCACAAGTATACTGGACTCCCGGTTTTTGGACCCCACAAATAAAGTTAAATAAGCACATACACACACACAAACACACACACACTCTCACTCACACTCACACAGAGTCTTAAAATGATTGCATGCACAGATTTGGTCAAAGTGGGTCACAAGGCCATAAGGCCACACACACAAGGTGGTCGAGCTAAGTGTTTTCCAGCACTCCTAAGAAGCTTTTTCTACACCCCCACGAGCCCCGGACATGACCCCGTCACACACACTTTAACACACACACAAACACACACAGCAGGGCCTCCTAAGTAGATCAGATGCTATGGATCTAAAAAGCTGGGTGGCATGACCTTCTGAAACAAGAGGTGATCATATAAAAGAGTAAAGTTACACAGAAATGAATCGGATACTATTGAAAGGAGTAGACTAGACAGGACAAGCAAGAATAGAAATGTACTTTAGCTACTGCTACTATTAGCGCCGCTGCTGCTACGACTGCCTCCGCTAGTACTACAACTACTACTGCTGCTGCTAGTATTAGTACTATGCACTAAAACTCTGCAGTGCAGTCACGACCGTGAGGAGCAGCAAGAGGAGATTTGAAGTGGAAGACAGATATTGGAGGGAGAATAAGGGATTGTTTTACATTTGTGTGACCTGTAAAAAGTATAATCCAAAGTTATGCAACTAACAGTCAGCACACTGAAACTCAATACACACACACACACACACACACACACACACACACACACAAATCGTTGATTTGTCAAAATGAAGGCTCACCGTGACACAGCAACATTCTTGCAGTCTGGCGCTCTCTGCGTGTGTGCGTGCGTGTGTGTGTGTGTGCGCTTATGCGGTCGTTTTTTAACAGCTCTAAATGTAACTAGTTGGAAGCAGGCGTGTGTGTGTGTGTGTGTGTGTGTGTGTGTGTGTGTGTGAGAGCTCAGCGGGCTCACATTTCTTCAACAACTTTAGAGAGGGGTATATGGTTCCAGTTCTCACCGGAGAGGGAAATGTTGCCCTGTCCAAGAGCTAATAATACCATTAAGAGTTTATTGCTAGCCTAGGAAGGCATGAAAAGGCCCCAGGGGTGAAAATGATCATGTGAAAATTAGAAAGGAAATTCTGGATTCTCCTCTGACCATAGAGCTCTCAACTTTTTTTTTTTTTTTATGGCTTATAAGCTCCTTGATCAGTTTTCTGCTGTGCGGCGAAAAGGTTTTGGCGGCCCGCTCCCTCCTCTGTGCGTCTAGGACTTAACTGCGTCGTCCATTCTGCTTTCAGCATGTCTGCAACAAAAGCGGACGAAGCCAGATTAGCATCATCTCAAGGGTCCATGTGCAATAAATACTTGTGGTGGAAAAATAGTTTTTTCTTTTTCCCAAGCAGTCGTCTCACTGCTTCAGAGTTCCCTCCACTTTTCATGTCTCCCATTAATAACACACAAGATTTTTATTTTTTTATTTTTGCCATCTGCTAAATTTCCTGGTTTATGTTTCTTACCATAGGGAACGCCCGTAGAACACGCTACCTTACCGGTGAGTATCTGGGTTGTTACGGTAACGGAGTGATGTTTACCAATCCCCGACTGACCTAGTTAACCCTTCAATTTTGACCCCAAATCCCCCACTTCTAGAGTTTACCCAACCAGCATGTGAGATGACCGGGGAAGTGAGTGCTGCACGTTTTGCCTGAATCTGTGTTCATGTGCCCAAATATTTCTCCCAACCAGGGAGGGAAATCCTAACCAGCCACCTGCCCAGTGCTAAACAAAATTGTCTGCGTTGAGGATAATGCACCAGAAACTTTTGGCAGGTTGCAACATCAATGCAAATCATTTTGGCTGTCTGCTCTACTCTCAAACTTAAAAATAGTTAAAGGTCCAGTGTGTAACGTGTTTAGTTGTTCATTGTCAAAATCTCTGTTGCCCGTTCACAAACTTGTCTTTTTTCATGAATATTTACCACCACCATTACTTTTGGCTTGAAATTTTCCATTTGCATTCGCACGAACTGAGGTAGACGCTCCATATTCGTAGCCTCGTGAGACCGTCCTGATCTCGCGAGCTCCAGTTTTCCACTCGCAGATCAGTCTGGCATCTTGAGCAACGAGAAGCGACTGTTCACACTGTTCAACAACTTGGCAGCTTCCACGGATGAAATGTGCGTAGCTATCGCAGCAAGTTTTATCCAAATTATTAAAAAATGGCACTGAAGGCTTTTCTCGGAGGAAAAGATGTTTTTGCTCTTCCTCCGACTGGTTTCGACAAGAGGTTGATGTGATTGGTTGATTTGGCCCGTCTATCGCCAACGTAGGTGGCGATAGACGGATGGTTTATCCAATCAGCTAACCAGTATTTTCGCCCCTTCCCAAAAGTTCTCAAACGGAAAGTTCCCAGATGGATATGCCGAGCAAATGCGAAGCAATCCATCTGGTGGAGTCAGGTTACCGTATTCACGCTCCATCTTGAAATACGTTAGCCAGTAAGGGACATACAGAACATACTGCTCCGCCTTTCGCGTTTTTACTGTCACATGATAAACTCCCAAGTGCTGCTAATGCTGCTAATGGGTATCGTAGCTTCGCGGCCCCGGCAAGTTTGAAGAAGGAAACATGGAGGACCACACGTATTCAAAACCCAAACTTCTTCTTCTTTGCCCAGAAAAAGAAAAATGATATTGAAAACCACAAGAGACCGGCTTTTTGAAGAAGTCTACCGTAGCTGTAATACGTACTTTGAACTGCGTGGCGCGAGAGAGTTGATTGCGATATATGATCTCAACACTAGATGGGAGAAATTTCTACACACTGGACCTTTAACATTCAAAGGGATACTCAAGATCTTTTGTGTGGGGTTGTTTTAGGTACTTATCCCTAGTCTGTGTATTTCAAACTAACCAATCGATGCAGAGAGAAAGCCGAGACGAGGTAAAAGAAAATAGAATCAGACATGGAAATAAAGAAAACAAAAAAACAAAGTAGCTTACAAATGAGTTTATCAAAGTGAAAAGTGGATTTAAAGGGAAAAAATTGCATAAAGACAGAAAGAGAAGAGAAAAAATTAGAAATTAAAAAAATTTGTCTTATTGTGTGACTTTGGTGTTTTAAAGGGTTATTTCGGATTCACCAAAGTCACACAATAAAAAAAAAAAAAAAAAAAAAAAATTGCTGTTTTTATCGAAGGAGTCCGGTGGCTTTGAAGATAGCAGAGATAACGGCTTCAGTTCCCCGTCCTAAAGGGCTTTCTGACAGCAAGGGAAAGCTGTGAAAATGTTCAAAATATAGTGTACACTTAAGCTGATATCGATTTTATTTTTTTAGGTGTCTAAAATGCGTTTAGCTGCTGCCCCCGTCCCCTAGGGGTGTAACGATACCTCGATCTGGATCGATACATCGATTCAATCATCAACGATCGAAAAACCATCGATGCCAAGTGAAAATATCGATACATATCATAAACTTTAAGTTGCGCCTCTATTTTGAAATCCCCACTTTTATATCTATTCTTTTTTTATTAAATATAGTATAGTTTTTTTTCTTCATTTAAATGTCTGGAAGAGCTCAGTAATAACATTTTAAAATCCTATTTCAGTTGCTTTTTATAAGTTGATTTAAATGTAACTGATTGTGTTAAATGGGCTTATGATATCGTTCGCAGGCCCCTGAAATGAATCAAATCAAAATCGCTTGGCGGCAGACTTGGTGATATCAGAAAATATCGCATCGTTGTCGAAAAAATCAATATAATATCGTATCGCGATATAAAACCTGTGATTTACACCACTGTTGTCCATGGCGGTACGTTGCATTACGACCGCCATCTACTGTAGCTAACACACTTGACTAAAGATAGATCGATGGATCTTTTATTGTCGTTGTGCTCGGAGTACAATACAAATGTGTTCAGCAGCACTTTCAGTAGTGGGCATGAAAAAAATAAAACAATGGAGAAATGGCTCATACTGTACAACCCCACTTCAAAAGATCTGAACTATCCCTTTAAGACGAAGACGAGAGCATGTCTGGTGCCTGTATTTATAGTCGCTAATGGAAAAAAAATGTATTTACCACTCGTTACGCTAGACAAAAAAAATGAATTTCCAACCCTGGTATTTGTTAGATCACATGTGGTTTTAAGTCTGTGGAGTGAAGTTGCTTGCACTGGCCTTTTGTGTGTGTGTGTGTGTGTGTGTGTGTGTGTGTGTGTGTGTGTGTGTGTGTGTGTGTGTGTGTGTGTGTGTGTGTGTGTGTGTGTGTGTGTGTGTGTGTGTGTGTGTGTGTGTGTGTGTGTGTGTGTGTGAGACTTCATTTTTGTGGCATTTCTTGAGTGACACTAACAAATACCTGCTATAAACGCAGTAATCTGGGATTGTTCCACAAGACTGAACCTGGATTTTCTCCCTTTTTACGGTGATTTGGAGGGTCGACTATGTGAATTTAAGTCTCAAACACATAAGTAGATTGCCATTTCATTTGTTTTGTCGTTTTTCCGAGTCATAAATCCGAATACAGACCTGTGTTGTCATAGCAGCATTGAACCCCGGGTGTCGCACGTCAGTATCATATTTTTTTTTTTTTGCTGCGATCCCACCTCTTGACTTTTGGCTGCCCTAACTTGCTGTTCCTTTGACTGACAGGTTTCTGGATGGACAGCGAGCATATTATACACCGTGTCGAATCCCTTCCAGGAGTCGTGAATCAGTGCGTTATGGCGTTGCGGAGCAGTGACTTTTACCGTGCTGTCGGGTTTCTAACTCGACCTGCTTCCAGCATTATGAGGCCGAAGCTGTATTCAGCTGGGAGTGCTTCAAAAACAAACTGTGTCCAAAAGTGGGAGGTGCATAGTTTTGGTGGGGGGAATGCAAATCAATCTTGTTTTTACTCTGATCGATTTCACATATGAAGGTGCTGGTTGCTCTAGCAAATTTTGTCTTTTGAGTCTTTTCATTCGAAGTTCTTGATTCAATTTAGTGCAAACAAGATCTTAATAAAGCCTCGCGTGTGGAATTATGCCCCGTGACGTATCTTAAGACTGAAGACCCATTGTGTTTATTCAGTGTGTAGTCAGGTACCTGGAGAGCGCTGCCTCGGTAAGATCACCACAGCATTCGGAAATAACTTGTCATTATCAATGCCGATCGATGGTACAGCTAACTGAACAGGACCGCTGGTGTAGTGTGTTTAACCACACACAGACGGATGAATTTACCCTGAAATTACAATGTGTTTAAATATGAGACCACATCCCTTTTTTCTTTTTTTCTTTTTTTTTTTTTTTTTTTTTTTTTTTTTTTGACAACATACACATTTCTCTCTTGTTGTATTAAGTTAAACAGGATTGGAACAAGATTGTTAGGATCAGTTCAAAGTTCCATTCAACTTGTTTAGAGACCCTGAAAACTTGGTTTCAAATGTTAAACCTGCGCTAATCAATGCGTTTCAGGGTTCGACATTCTTTTTTTTTTTTACTTGTCCGGTGGGGCGAGTGAAAAAGAAAAAGTATACTTGCCCAAAGTCAATTTTAAAGGTCCTCTAAGCGATGTCACGCCTTTTTTAGGCTACAACATTTTTTTGTCACATACAGCAAACATCTGTATCACTAATCGCTAGCTGCCTGTCCCCTGAACACACTGTAACCGACAAGAAGGAGCTGGTTGAGCCATCACCGCAGCAGCGTTAGCACGTAGGCTACGTCCACAATGCGCGTTCATGACCCTTTCAGGAAGGAGGGGACGGGATGAGGAGGAGGGAGGGGCGAGCTAGCCTCCAAGAGTTGAAGCTTATTTCACAAATAAGAGGAAAGTTTTTATTTTTGATTCAATGGTGGTTTTTTATGTAAAATAAAGCCACACCAGAGCGCTGCTTACTACGCTCCAAGGATGCAACCCAACGAGCGCCTGACCCACTTCGGAAAACCAAAACTTGCGCATTTGGGAAGCGATGATCGGAATCGAAACCGAAATCCTCCAAACAATTCCAATAAAGAAAAAGCAATTCTACTGGAATCGTAATTTTTGAACCGATTCCAATTAGGAATCGGTTCTCGATGGCCAACCCTACTATGACAAACTAAAAGAGAGGGAATTTTGGACTCCAAGTGAAAGTTAATGTGGCTCTGTATCTGCTGTATGTGTAAATACGCAACTGTTTAATAACGGTTACACTTTGATATTAAATATTCACTCTTTATTCAACTCTGGTTTGGTCTCTAACAACACCTTTAGTTGAAAGATGTTCCGCGTATTCATCAGTCGGTTGCTAACTTTCCCTGGAATATAAAATTAAATGTGGGGAAAAAATAAATCGATCAGATAAAAAAAGGTTTTGCCGAGATTTTGCAGGCCGCTTTCACATTGCATGTAGTCATTTGTTTCAATAAATGTAACCTTAAATAAAACCTTTTCAGCCCCTAACCATTGAGGCAGACAGAGCAAGATGTGTGCGTCTATTAGCATAATTCACTGTCATTCTCATCTGTCTGCATTCCTTTCATTACTCCTCCTTTTCCTTCCTCTTCCCTTGTTCATTCCTACTTCTTGATTATTTACCCCCCCACCATCCTCTCTGCCTGAGCCGTCCCCATCCTTTCCCCTCACCTCTTTCCCTCCACCTCGCCTGCTTTCTTTCTCTCTCTTTCTGTCTATTTGTTCAGCCGTTAGCAGCTGAGTAGCTTTTAATGAGCTCTTTGATGAACGTCTCTCGTTAGCTGGGAGGAGGAAGGGGGGGAAGGAGGGAGGGAGAGGAGGATTTAGGAATAGAGGGAGGGAGAATGGAGACGAAGCATCCTTCCTGTCTTTCTCGACTTCACTCCCTCTTTAATGTTCACCTTTTTAGCCTCATCTTGTTTCCCTCCGTTCCTTCCTTCTCTACGCCTTCCGTCCTCCACTCATCTCCACTTTCTTTCCTTCCATCAGTCTGCGCTGCTGTCCACCCTCGTGTTTTATCCCTTTCCTTGCCTTTGATTTCCTTTCCTTTGATTTCCTTTCCTCAACTCTCTTTTTCTTTGCTTTCCTTCCCTTTTCCTTTCTTCAACTCTCCTCACTTTTCCTACCCTTTACTTTGCTTTCCTCTCTCTCCTGCCTTCTCTTTTTGCTCACGTTTTCTTCTCCTTTCCTCGCCTTTCTGTTCTGTTCCGTTGCTTTCCTTGCCTGCCCTTTTCTCACCTTTCCTTTCACTTCATTTCAGTCACCTTTTATCTTCCTTTTGCTTCCCTCGCCCCTCCTTTCATTTCTTTTTGTTCACCTTTCCTCAACATTTTCCCTTCCTTTTCCTCTCCTTTACTTTCTTTTTCTCACCTTTTCTCAATCCTTTTCTTTCTTTCTCTTCCCTCCCTCCCTCACTCCCTTCCTCCAGTTTGCCCCCAGGCTAATGGTTCCCAGTTGTCTGTATTGAACTCTGAGACAACACCATCTCTGTCAGACAAACCTACCTGTGTGTGTGTGTGTGTGTGTGTGTGTGTGTGTGTGTGTGTGTGTGTGTGTGTGTGTGTGTGTGTGTGTGTGTGTGTGTGTGTGTGTGTGTGTGTGTCAGCTAGCTAGCTTAGGTTCAGGATATGTAAATAGAATTAGCCAATTTCACGCTCAATCTCACCCTATGATAGTTAACCCCTGGGGGTTGTGTGTGTGTGTTCAGAGGCCAGTGTCGTATTGGAGGATATCCGGCCAGTCGTAGGTGTGTGTCCCGCAAACATATGTGCTCGCACGTGTGCGCCGTGTGTGTAATTTGATTTCCCTTTGAGGTGAGGGCTGCCTCTTGAATGAACTGCGCTCCAGACTCTCTTTCCTGAGGCTGACCTCAGTTCACTCGCAGCTACAATGGGATCTTTCTGCCGCTGTCGGCTTTCTTATATAAGATGAGATTAATTGTATGGATCTCCGAGGGGAAACCACTTTATTACAGCGGCAGCCGAGTTGAGCCGCTGGCTGGAACAAAAAAACGGAGGAAATTATATTAAAGTATGTCACCAAAATAAAAAATAAATAAAAAAATACTTAATCGAATTGTACTTCTTTATTGTTTAATTTCCTAGATATGGTATTCCGGTAAACAGTGTGACCATTTGTTACAAATGGATCACTTCACAGTCTTGTTCCATTCATTTGTTTGCATTAGATGGTGGTTTTCATCTCCACTGTACTGGGAACCCGACTGTTGACCTATGTAGAAAAACATTAGCAAACCAGGACGGGCTTATATATATATATATATATATATATATATATATATATATATATATATATATATATATATATATACGCTAGTCAGTCACATTACCTCTCAAACTTCTTTCTCTTTTGACTTTACTGTAATGTACATTTCACACTGGGATTTTGTGTTCTCACAATTCCATTCGGATGGATGGATGCTTTATTGATCCCCCAAGGGGAAATTCAAGGTCCCAGTAGCTTGAAGACATCACACACAACATACACATACATCATAAACAGGATGATAAAATAACAAATCCAAATGAATAATATGAACAACAAAAGAAAAGCTACTAAATAAAAAAAAATCCACATGAATGCGCTAAGGGATGTATAAGCATGAGACGCTTGCAGTGACAGGGCAGGGACTGACCCTGTGATTCAGTGTGTATGGTAAGGTGCTCTGAGAGAGCGTGTCATGGTGGTAGTGCAAATACGTCCAATAGTGCAAGGATAGTCTAGAGACCAGCATTAAATATTGACAATATAAGAGAATGTAGACAACAAAAACTATAGCAGTGCAAGGATAAAGTTTAAAAAAAAAGGCCGTATATTACATATGGGCATTATAAGGGAATAGAGTAGACCGTAGGATAGACGCAAATCAACAGTCAATATTAGAAGTTTGAAGTAATAGGGTTACAGCCATTATTGCAACCCGTTGTGAGTGGCTCTCAGTGTCAGATACCGACGCAAAAATTACCCTTTAGCATCTGTATAGAACGCACCGGGCAGAGCAGCGGCCCCGTAAGATGGCGTAGTATTAGGAGCGACAACGATAGCGGGTAGTTTTGAAAGACCAATATCCGGGAAGGAGACAGGTTGGGCTGGTGGATGGGTCAAACAGCACGTACATTTTGTAATCCCCACCCACGATCTTTTCCTGAACCTAACGGTCCCGTTCTTGTGCGCGCATGTCAGTTAAACGTACTACGTACCGACCCAGAGCGTCAAAAAGCGAAGCCCAGAGTCCCGACCAACAAAAAAACGCCAAAGAGGCTAAATGCTAAAGGAGATTATTTGCGTCAGTAACAGAGGACAAACGCACCTGACCAAGCGTTGCTTTTTGTCAGCTTGGAGTGAGAATGTGTTGTTTATTGATGAGGGAGGGGGAAAAAGCTGTCGAAGCTAGCTAGCTTCCTTTCTGTTAGTTATCAGGCTTGTTAGCTTAGTCGCTAACAGGACAGTATAGGTTTATACATGAATGTATTTGTACCATTGACTTCTGTCTCATTTCTGTCTGCAAACCATTCCTCCCCCGACAGTCTGTTAAATATAGTTGGATGGTGCAGCCCAGCTACAGTAATAAGCTAATACGATAGCTGTTAGCGCTGTTAACAGCTTGCTATTGGTCAACGACGCAAATTCTCACGTCAACGTTAACCAAAAGTTGATGTGTTCAACTTTATGCAGGTTTGCTTTGGGCTCCTGAGCGAATCCACACATTTACACACTTCTATTTGAAGGAATTGATTTCCCCCCTGAATTTTGCTTCTCATATTAATGCAGGAGGCATAATCCATTAACAAGGATTGGGTTAATGGGTTAAAGAAATGAACTTGAGAGTACAAATGGTCACATCATGTTTTCCCTCTTCTGTAAAAGCAAATTTAGAAGTTTGAACACACAATGGACTGTTTTTAAATCTGAGTGCAAAGAACACAATTCAAGTCGAAGCACGCAGTGCACAGACTTTGTGGGCAAGTCACGTTAATAAGGTATTCACTGTGACCAAATGACACACAGGAACATAGTCACATATGTGCGATTAGAGCTGCATAAACACGCAGTGCAATGAAATGATTATAACCGATTCTCACCAACACGTAAAGCTAAACATGGTGTGCACAATGACACAATTATGTATATGTGTGTCTGATTGTGTGTTTATTTGCACATGGTGGGTTTGTGTGATTAATGAAGGTACTTAAATATGCAGGGCTGGATCGAAAAGGTCTGGCGTTTGTTAATCACCTTGGAGGTGTGTTTGTGTCCCACATCAAAGTCACGTCGGGATTCATTTGGGTAGTCGGGCCCTGCCGGAGAACATGAACTTCCTGTCCTTCTTTTGCTCCTTATTTCATACAGAAGTTCCAGAGGTTATAGGTTAGAGATGATTTTAGTTTCATTGTAAATGTGAGAAAACTGTGATGCCAACAAAACTGCGTGAATTAAATTCGGGAAAAGCAAATGGAACAAGAACGGAGATGAAGTTGTGTTATTTTCCGATCATGAGAAAGATGTTTTCTTTCCTTGCTTTGGAGTTCTTCAATGTCCCCCTGTGCCCTCCCTCCTTCCCTCCCTCCCTCCCTCCCTTCAGTACTTTTACAAGCTTTACCTAATTTCTTTTAGTTTTTCAGTCTCCGTTTCATCTCTTTCCATTCTGTTGGAATGCAGACGCAGAGGTCAAGACCAGGACCACGGCTGGTCACTGAAATTGCATACATGTCCACACACACACACACTCTTTGTTTTGGTTTCTGTATTAATGCGTTGTCATGTTCTTCCTCATCCGCTGCTTTTATTCTTAATATGCTACTTTATCATTCTGACTGCACCTGAATGCAGCACACTTTATTAGCTGTGTGTGTGTGTGTGTGTGTGTGTGTGTGTGTGTGTGTGTGTGTGTGTGTGTGTGTGTGTGTGTGTGTGTGTGTGTGTGTAAAACACAAACATGATAAAGTGCACCTTAACTTCTGATTACCTCTGTGTCTATGAATGTTATTTTTTTGTTTTTTTTGGGTAGTCTGTTGTGCTATTTTCTCTCAGCGTTTATGTAGTTCATGACAGTTTTTGTTGTTTCAAACCCGTAAACTGGAAAATAACGGCGAATAGCGCTCAGGTTCACAGGAAGAAATGTTAATGTTTCTGGTTTGCGTTAAACAAAAAGAGGAGAAGAAAAACACCAGATGAAACGTTGTCACAGTTCCATGGAGACTTCACTCTCTCTCTCTCTCTCTCTCTCTCTCTCTCTCTCTCTCTCTCTCTCTCTCTCTCTCTCTCTCTCCCTCTCAGGGTAAAGTGGCCCAGACAGCCTGCATGTCAGCCTGTAAACACATCTCCACCTCCCTGATGCAGCTCCTGCTCGACCCGGAGGTCAGGCAGATCTCCGTAGGAGCGCTGCACCAGCTCAACACCGACGTAAAGGAGTGCGAGGGTGAGTGTTCACGTTTAGCGTACACACCCCCACCCTCCACATTCTGACCCCCCCTCCCCCTCCCACCTTGCCATTCATGTCGGGACCCATCAGTACTTCATTTACTGCACATTCAATTTGTTTTCGCCTTTTCCATGTTGTCCTCCTCCGCTCTTTTAATCTCTCCTTCTTTAATTTGTCTACTTCTGTCATCTTTCCTCACATATTTTGATCTGTCTAATCTCCTATCCCTTCATTCATCCCAGCGCACACACACACACACACACACACACACACACACACACACACACACACACACACACACGTACAAACATGTTTGCGCGCTTCAAAGCCAACTTGAGTGCAGTTTGCGTGTGAAAGCACAGGGGGCGCTATGGATCAGCTGGTTCCAGTTAGGGGAGAGCATCTTTGATACCCTCGGTTCTCTGAAAGTCTTTACATTTCACGTTTGCTCCTCTCATCTCTCTTTTTTTTCCATTATTTCTTCTTCTCTTTTCCCCTTTTTCGTGCTTTCTTCCCCCACTTCTCCCACCCTTTCCCCACTCTCGCCTCCCATCTCTTATCCTCCCTCCTTCTCCTCCCTTCTCTCCATCCTGTCCTCGCTGCTCTTTCTTCTCCCTCCCTCCCCCCCCCCTCCCTCCCTTCCCCTTTTCGCCTCGTTTTCGGAGAGAGAGAGAGTTAAAGATGCAGGGCACTTGCAGATAAAAGAGAGTGGGGAGGAATGAAAGAATGCGAGGCGTCATTGGCCCATTTTTATTTATTTTTTACATGATCAAGGTTCTTAGAGTCACGGGGCGGGTCGCACGGTGCGTGTGATGTGATGCGCGGTGACATGCGTGCGGCGCCGTCGAGGGGGTTAGGAGGTTACCGAGTTACTTATTCAGGACAGGCGGAGGGAAGACGATCGGGGAGGACGGAGGGAGGTGGAAGGAAAAGGGCGTTGAGGATACAGTAGAGGGACGGATGGAATAGAAAAGAATCCAAAGAGGCGAAGAATTTGACAGATGTGAATAATTCCGAAGGGTGCAGAGAGAGACTGAGAAGGGGAACCACGACATGGTGGGGGAAGAGGGATTACATTTAAAAGGGAAAAGGGTGCATGAAATGTGGGAGAAAGGAACAGGGGATTGATGAAAAGAGGTGAATTGGAAAGTGCAAAGAGGATGGGAGGAGATATTAAAATGAGCATAAAATGGGGTGGAATAAGGGACTGTTATACTGTTACACCACGTTTATAAAGAAGAAATAAAAAATGTCAGAAGGGGACAAAAAAACAATGTATATTCAAGGGGGTGAATTGAAAAAAGTTGAAGATGGGAGGAATGGCCAGAAAGTGGAGCGAAGTGGGACTATTTGACAGAAGAAGAGGATAAATAGCCACAGAGCAATGGAAGAAAGAATGAAAAATGGATGGACAGAGCAAAGTATGAAAGAAGGAATGAACAAAAGAACGGGGGACATGGAAAATGAATGAATGAATGAAGTTATGAAAAGCACACAATTGGAGAGTGTTGAAGAAAGAGGAGTGAACTGAGAAGGGATTAAATGGGGGGGGGGAAGAGGATAATGTAGAAGGTGAGAGCAGAATGGGATGAAAGAGGTCGAGGGACAAGAGGGCAGAGAAAATGGGATTAAATGAAAGAGGTGTGAAATAAAAAAAATAATTGAAAAGCACAGGATGAGTACAGAGGAAAGAGAGGGAAGAGAAGAGGGGGAAACACATGGATGAGAAGAGGGATTAAAGAGAAATTATTGGTTGGAGTTTGAAAGGAGCAGGAAGTGTGGGGGGTGGCGCGCACAAGAAAGAGGAATTAGAGATTGAATAAAAGGAGGAATTTCAGGATTGTGACAGATGAAAAGGAAAGGGAGGCACAGATGAAATGAATCCAATGGCTGGGGGAATAAGTGGAAAAAGATGGCGAGGAAGAGGGTGGACGAGGAAAGGAGGAGAAACGTATACATACATACAAAGTGAGCGTGAGGAAGAAGGAGGTAATGTGATGAGTGTAGATGTATAGAGAAGAAAGAGAAGATGATGGGGGGGGATGACAAGACAAGAGAAGAGGTAACCAGGAAGAAGATCGTGAAAATGTCACCTGCGTGAAATGTTCTCACCAGTAGCAAGTGTGGGCAGGGTAGTAAGGAAAACCATAAATTATAAAAAAAAAATTCGATGATGTTCACGTTGCGTAATTACATCATTTCATAACGTTCCCATGGCAACGGGAAAATGGCTGCTCTTGTGTGAATTCAGTAAGAGCAACATTTTTCAACTCTCTGCTAAGATATGACTTTTTTGCACCGAAAATGTGGGGATTATGAAATTGTGCAAACCCTGCGTATTTTGCGCGGAAATCTGTAATTTACGCGGCAAAAGTGCGGCGTATTTGAAAAAATGCGGCCCCCGCATAGATATGCAGACTTTGGCCGATTATGCATTGAATTATGCGATCGCATAATCGTTTTTTTCTGGAGGGACTGGATAAACACAAAAACATGCCGATTGAAACGTGTGCAAATACTGTGTGATTAAAACCGAGCAATCAGATGAATAACAAACAAAAGAGGCGTCAGATAGCGAGAACAGGTATGCTAAGAACTAAAGAACATATGAAAGAGAGAAATAAAACATAGGAAGGCATTATAACAATAATATAAAGAAAAATAAAGCAAAGGAAGGGTGACGGAATGGCGGAACGGCTCCGCTAGGTATCGGAATCGTTTTAAAAGTACCGTTTTGGCATCAGAATCGTAAAAAACGGTACCCAACCCCTACCGCAGACGTTTCGCAACCGGTGGAAATTGGGGGTTAGGGGTGGACGGTTGGGACTTTTGAGATGTAACCATTACCGGTGTAACGGTAATCCACGATTAAATCTGAAGTCTCTTTTATATAGACCTTAGTGGTCCCCTAATTGTATCTGAAGTCTCTTTTATATAGGCCTTAGTGGTCCCCTAATACTGTATCTGAAGTCTCTTTTATATAGACCTTAGTGGTCCTCTAATACTGTATCTGAAGTCTCTTTTATATAGACCTTAGTGGTCCCCTAATACTGTATCTGAAGTCTCTTTTATATAGACCTTAGTGGTCCCCTAATACTGTATCTGAAGTCTCTTTTATATAGACCTTAGTGGTCCCCTAATACTGTATCTGAAATCTCTTTTATATAGACCTTAGTGGTCCCCTATTATTATGACCTCATATGACATATGACCTCATAAGGAGAAGATTCCAGATCGGCCCATCTGAGCTTTCATTTTCTCAAAGAAAAGATATCTCAAAGATAGGTTTACACCTATCACCATTTCTAGCCACTGGGGGACCAGAGGCAGGCTGGGGGAACTCATATTAATGTTAATAAACCTCATAAAGTGAAATTTTCATGCCATGGGACCTTTAAAATATCATTATTATCACGGTGGATTACCACGGCGTGGAAACAGTGCGCTTAATCCTTCCCAGCTTCATCCGAGTCTCCTGAAGTCGCACCGCGTGGCCTACAATGTGCATTTCTTGAAGTTGGAATCGTGGCGGAAGGAGGAGACGACAGCGCTCAGGACATTTATCAGCCCTTTTAAGAGGATGAAGTCTGAAACATGGGCATATTTGGGTTATTATAAGAATGCCGAAGGACAGTTTATTGAAGATAGTTATCCTGTTATCCCGCTAAAGGCGGCGATACGTCAAATCTCCTGATTCATGTTGTGTAGGCATGTCAGGGCTTTCTGAACACACTTCTTTTTTTTTTTTTTTAAATGTCTCGATTATACCGATAACCATGATCAGTTTTGGTCACTATAACCGTGAGGTTACATTTTCATACCATTCCGTCCGTGGACTGTAGGCCGCTGTCAGCGTCCCCTTTCCCACCTACAGTCGGCTTTGGTTTCTTCTTCACCATCAACCGCAGTCTTCCTCCGACATTCTCCAGGTCGTCGTTTGTTTTAGCCGGAACTTTAGCCCACCTATGACGGACCAGAAATGGTAATATGGGTCATTTTTGTAAAGGTAGAGGGGAAAAGAGTGAAGTAGAAAGGTAAAAGTCAGCAGGTAATATATGGAGGCTTGGTTGGAGAATGAGAGGAAAGGTTAGTTTAGCCGATTGCTTCACAGTCCATGAGCACGACGTGTGTGTGTGTGTGTGTGTGTGTGTGTGTGTGTGTGTGTGTGTGTGTGTGTGTGTGTGTGTGTGTGTGTGTGTGTGTGTGTGTGTGTGTGTGTGTGTGTGTGTGTGTGTGTGTGTGTGTGTGTGTGTGTGTGTGTGTCTCTCATTGGGGTCACTGAAGATGGCAGGCGTGTAATCACTGCTGTGGTGTGTATGGCCTTGTGTTTCTGTGTGTGTGTGTATATATTTCCCGAGGTGAAAGAGATTAGCTACAGGCTTGCTCTCTCTCTCTTTGCGGCACTCCTCTTTTCTCTCGTTCCCTCGCTCGGAATACCAGTCGGCTTGTTTACGGGGGCCAACTGACGCCAAGACCCCAGCTCACACTCCGTACGACCCCGACACACACACACACACACACACACACACACACACACACACACACACAGGGTTCAAAATCCAACAGTCCTCAACTGTTCTCAAACGTGCAGGCGAAGCCCTGTACAAACAACAAATAAGCACACACACACACACACCAGTCTCACACCATCACTCACACATTCAGCAAGACAAATGCTCGAAAATCTCCATCGTCCACACAACCTGCATTAAAACGCTCTACAAAACCTTTCACACCCGCGAGCACGCACACACTCTTTCTCTTTTTCAACAAGACCCAGCGACATGACTCTAACACCCTCCCCTCCTCTTCCCTTCCCTTCCCTTCCTCCCCCCTCCCCCCGGCTGTCATTTGTCTGCCAATCTATCCCGATGCATAGCGAATCCGACCAGGTCTTTTATTATTCCGTTTTTCACCCTTTTTTTTTTTTTTCCTCCTCCTCCTCTCTTCCCTCTCTCCGGGGGTGGACTGGGGGCGGGTTTGTATTTTCCCACAGGTTTTGCCAGAGCCGGCCCGGTCGCAGGCTTCCAGGGTGACACGTTGCTTCTGGCCTTCAGTGACTTGAGACAAGTAGGTCTTTGTCTCCCCCGTGGTCCTCTCTCCTTCGTTTTCTCTTTCTCTGTGTGTTTTTTTTTTTTTTTTTTTTCTCTCCACTATCTTTTTTTTCTACCCCCCCTGTCCTTTTCATCCTTCCTCCCATCCTCCCTCACACCTCCCTCCCCCCTGTCCTCCTCCTCCAACACTTTGTCCTCGTCGTCTTCCTCCTTCATTTGGTTTTCTGATTTTTCTTTTGTTTTTGTCGTTTGCCCTCTACTTTTTTTACACAACATTTATGATAGATGTCCTGGCCTACAGCTAAGGTGGCCATTAGGTAGCCATCCACAGATACAGTTAAGCTTAAGGATTCACTGTGCCAAATTTCAACATTAAAACATGACTTATAAATATATGAATATGCCACCCTTCATGTTATTGTAAGTCCAGTTTAACCCTTGTGTTGTCCTTAGGTCAAATTGTGTTTTATAAAAATAATTTTTTATAACAAATGAAAAACATGTTTAAACTGTTTTAAAGCGGTATTGTGACTAAACTTTGACATAAACCAGTCTGTGATCCACTCAACATCCTTTTGATCTTCAATATTAGTCAAAATGATTCATAATTTCTGCCTTTTTAACTCAAAAATTAGGTATAACAGGGTTCATACATTTTGAAAAAACCTGGAAAAGTTATGGAATTTGAAAAATGCATATTCCAGGCCTGGAAAGGTTTTGGAAACCTAAAAAGACCCAGAAAGTTTTGGAAGTCATGGAATTTTTTTTGAACACAGTATAATAATATGTGATTAATAAATGTATTTCACGTTGTCCTAACCTCAACGTTCTATTCGGGGCGTGATATTACAAATCCCACTACCACATACATTGTCATTCATTTTATTGTTAAACCTCGGAGGGTAAACTTTAACACAGATTTTTATTCTTATTGTATAATGTCGACTGACCTTTTCAGCAATACATAGTCATGGAAATTTGCCAAAAAGTCATGTAAAAGTATTGGTTAAAATGCGTATGAACCCTGTATAATGTCATATAAATTAGGTTTATTGACCATTAATTCAAAACAAAATGTTGAAAAAAAAGTGACAAAAACTTTAAAAAACAACAAGTTCATGGTCAAAGGGAAGACAACACAAGGGTTAGCCTATTATACAACTTAAACTTATCCAGTAAGGGGTCCCTGCTCCGTCTCTCTTTCAGCAAAGGGGTGCTTGGCCCAAAAAAAAAACATTGAAGACCCCTGCTCTAGAGACATTTATTTTCCTCTAGTCCAACATTGTCACCGTCACAAGCATTCCTTCTTTTTTTTGATCTATGGTGACTCGTGATTATTTCAAAAATAATTTGACTTAAGCATGACCCTTTTTATATTGGGTGTCTTGTGAAACTAGGGCTGCGCCCCTCATAGTCGACTAGTCAACTAATCGGTCATTGCTTAGGCGACAAATACTAAAAAAAAAAAACCTTCAATTTGTCTTTTTTTTTTTTTTTTAGCTGAATGACCTATATCCAAGAAACTCATGAGCACATCTCTTGCGAAGTTTTGCTTTGGCACGATTCTCTGTGGAGAAACTCAGTTTTACAGATCTGTCGATTCAATCAAGCGATTGATTAAAAAGGACAAAAATCACGATTGTTACGTGACTAAGACTGTCCTGAGTCGAAACATACCCCCAACGCGAGACGCTCGTCAGATTGTCAAGTGAAAATGTGCTGTAAATCTCGACACCGGCAGACGAACACTTTACCGGTTTCCCCAGTGGCCGACCCCGGGTCCTCAGACCTGATATTGAGAAACCGCTTAGTGCAGGAAGTGGCCCGGCTGTGTGCTGGAGCGTCTTGTTTCGGGGGATCCTGGGAAAAAAAAAAACAGACCAGAACCAGTCAGAGGAGGGACAGAACTGGACGTCTCCGCTGTGTTCTGGAGAATACAGGATGTTGGTGTGTGTGTGTGTGTGTGTGTGTGTGTGTGTGTGTTGGGGTGTGTGTGTGTGTGCGCGCGCGCTTTTAGTGTGCCGTATTTTGACTTTACGGGAAAAAAGTGTTTGGCAGGGAAGTGCGTACGTGCATGAAAGCGCGTGTGAGCGAACTTGTTTGCTGTCGCAGAATGTTTTCTGTGTGTGTGTGTTTGTGTGTGTATGTGTGTGTGTCCGTCCGTCGGTCGGTCCGTCCGTCCGTCTGTCATCGTTGTTGAATGTGTGAAGCAGGGCGGAGAGCCCGAGCGAAAGTTTGTGTGTGTGTGTTTCATCGTTACTGTGAAAGTCTGTGTTTGAGTGTGTGAAACTGAGCGTAGAGTGTGTGTCCGTTTGTGTGTCATCGCAGTGAATGTGTGAAACAGGGCGGAGAGTGAGTCAAAGTTTGTGTGTCTGCCTGCCCGTCTTTGATGCGTGTGTGTGTGTGTGTTTGTCGTAGTTGTTGTCGAGTGTGTGAAAGTGGGTGGAAAGTGTGTATTTTTCGGTGTGTGTGTGTGTGTGTGACAGCGGATGACTGATGGGCCGGCAGGACGGAGCAGGGGACGATGAATGAGGTGACAGACAGAGACGGATAGCCCTTTATCCCTCCGTCACAATCCCTCTTTCTCTCTCCCTCTCTTCTCTTTCTCCGCCTGTCGGGATGATGTAGTGCCTCTTGTTCTCTTGCTCGGAGGAGGAGAAGGAAGGGGGGAAAGATGGGGAGAAGGAGAAAAGAAAAAAATTGCATTCATCCAGCATCGATGTTTACTTCAAACCCCCCCTCCACTTTCCCTCCTTTGCTCCCACTGCCCGCTCCATCCTCCTCTTCCTCGTCTCCATCCTCTCCTTCTCTTCCCCTTCCCTTTTCCCCTCCCCTTTCGTCTTTTCTTTTGCTGATCAGAATCGGTCGACTCCTCATCGCGCCTTTCGGAGTTATTCAGCTCCTCCGCTCTTTTATTTCTTTCTCTTTCGGGCCATTGTTTTTTGGTAACCATTCTTATAATATCAAAAGAAGCACATTCCTCCCACCTCCATACGCGCTTTCATGCGTCATTTCTGCGCGCACATCTGCCTAAGCGCATCTTTTTGTGTCCACATTCTTTCAGGTAACTTTTTCATGTGTGTCTTTGTTTATCTTGTGTGTGTGTGTGTGTGTGTGTGTGTGTGTGTGTGTGTGTGTGTGTGTGTTTCTCTGTTTTCGACCTGATGGTGAATGGCCGATAAATCACGCTGACGGGGCCGTTTGTTCTGTGGTCGGGTCCCGGTGTTCTGGAAGGTTCCGGGGTCCTGGGACTGAGCCGAGACAGGAGTTCCCCCAGGCCCCCAGGACACACACAGAGACACACACAGAGACACACACACACACACACACACACACACAAACACACACACACACACACACACACACACACACAGAGCACACTGAGCGACATGATCACATAGTTTTGTCTCTGAGCAGTTGGAAAAAAACGCAGCATGTACAAAATATGCAATTGAGAATTATGGTTTTTCATTTAAATGTTTTTCAGGCTCATTTTTACATACTGTAATACCGTTAAGTAGTACCGTATCAAAAATTCTGAAATTACCTGAGTTTTGATACAGATGCCAAAATCGATACTTTTATCGAGCGATTTGAGCAATACAAACATGTTTTCGGACAAACAAATCATGGCAAACATCTCTGATACATTGCAACACTAAGCAGCCATACAAATGAGCAAAATTCATATTTTTAAACCAGAAATATCTTATGAAAGAATCAGGTGACGAGATTAAGAATCTGTGTCAATTGTTTTCAACATTCGGTGCTGCAGACACATTGGAAATATGACCGAAGTAGGAGTCCAAGTAATAACTTTTTTTCAGTATCAGTTAAACTATCAAATATTCATTAACGACCCATCAAAGTTTAGTCTATGAAATGTCCATCACAATTTCTCAGAGCTCAGAATGACATCTTTAAATTACTTGGGTTGTCTAAACCAATGGTTCCAATAAGCCAAAGATATGACATTTATAATATATTCATTTATACTGGATTGAGAGAGTGTGTGGCATTTTTTTCTTCGTCAAAGACTTAAACAATCAATCGATTATCCAAAGCTCATTTTGTCCCAGACGTGTTGCTGCACCAGTCACATTCCCTTACACTACTAAAATATAGTTTTACATGACGTGTTATCAGGGTTGATGCTGATCACTAACTCTTATAACCTATCTATGTCACTCTACGTGGACAGCGACTGACGGTTGCAACCTGATACCGTATTACAAATGACATGTGAGCAAACCATTCATATGCAGTACGTGACGTCATCTTGGCAAGTCAGGTGCCAGTAGTTTTGCCTATTTTCTGAATTTTTGCACGCAAACTCTTCCAGTTGGGTCGATTATTCCAACGCCACACGAATGCAGCATTATCTACATGGACTCTCTAGATTTAACTGAATGGAGGTATCCAGTATAACACACATGACCCAGGATGGATTGAACCTTCCTCCCGCATCAGACTAAAAAGCAGCAACACACACACACACACACACACAGAGGAACCAGATCTTTCACTTTTAGGTCAAAGTATTTCAAACTGTCTAGAAAAAGGCTGATGCACTGTAACAAGCTTATCTGAGCTGTCAGCAGCTTTCTCCCATTCTCCACAATTGCTAAATAATTTGGTGAGCGTAGGAGGCTGATTGCGTGTGTGTGTGTGTGTGTGTGTGTGTGTGTGTGTGTGTGTGTGTGTGTGTGTGTGTGTGTGTGTGTGTGTGTGTGTGTGTGTGTGTGTGTGTGTGTGTGCGCACTCCCCAGGCTGCCCTTTTCCACAGATCCTATCAATCCTCCTATATTTAGAACATTCAGAAGTTTGTGGTTACTTCAAACCTTTGGCTGGCCCTCGTCTGTCTCTGTAAGTGTGTGTGTGTGTGTGTGTGTCTGTCTGTCTGTCTGTACGTGTGTGTGTGTGTTGCGGTGTGGCGTTCCCCCAGAAAAACGCTTGCAACAGTAGAGTTCCACTCATCCCCTTCTCTACTCGTTCATACGCCAGGCATGCATTCTTCCACCTTCAGCCCAGTCGTGTGTGTGTGTGTGTGTGTGTGTGTGTGTGTGTGTGCGTGTGCGTGCGTGCGTGTGCGTGTGCGCGTGCGCGTGCATCTTTTGTCATTGATTGGTGCCGGGTTCATTCCTTTGGTTGACCACAGACAGTCAAATTCCATCCATTCATCATGCCATCTCTTCTCCCCTCCACCCGCCTTTTGTCTTTCTTACGTCTTTTTATTTTCTCAAAGTCTCAGGTTTATTGAACTTTAACTCTTTTGGTTCTTCTGTTTCTGTCGCCATCCTCTTCTCCCCATTTCATTTCCATTATTTATATTTCTTCCCTCTCCACACTTTTCCTCCTCTTCTCAATTTCTTCCTCTCCTTTCCACAATTTTCTCTCCTCTCCCCAGTTTCTTCTCCTCTCAACTGTTTCAGATTCCTACTTTCTTCTCAGTTTCTTGTTTCTCTCTCTGCTTTGCATTTCTTTGACTTTTTTTCTACTTCATCCTCTTTTGTAAATCCTTGATTTTCTCCATTTTGTCATTTTTTTTTTTTTTGTCTAATCTTCCCATTCTCTCACCTGTCCTACACTAACTGGATTTCATTGGTCGAAACACACACACACACACACACACACACACACACACACACACACACACACACACACACACACACTCACTCACTCAGAGACACTCGCTTTAGCTTTCAGAGCTTTCTGCCCTCTGTCTGACGTCTGTGTGTGTCCCAACTATTACCTCATAAGGCTTCCCTCTCCAAAAGCAACATGTCACAGCATGACAACTGCTCCCCTTATCCTGACTCCTGTGTGTGTGTGTGTGTGTGTGTGTGTGTGTGTGTGCGCTCCCTCCCCTTATCGTGACTCGTGTGTGTGTGGATTGACCGGCGTAGCCAGTAACGATTATCCAGTGACAGGATAGCAGATTCTCTGTGTGTGTGTGTGTGTGTGTGTGTGTGTGTGTGTGTGTGTGTGTGTGTTGACCCGGCGTAGCCAATAGCGATTATCCAGTGACAGGATAGCAGATTCTCCCCGTGTGTGTGGAGGAAATAGACAGGGCTAAGGGATGAGATGAGGCCCAGTGGGAGAGCAAACCTCCATCTCACCTCCTAGTAACCCAGACTAACGAGCAGCAGCGAGAGGGAAGGGACAGAGGAAATATGGTGGGGGGGGGTGGTGAGAGAGAGAGAGAGAAGGAAGATGAGGACGGTATGGAGTCATATTTTAGGGAAAGCATAAAGGAAGTTTATCCAAATGTATGAAATGTCAATTTTTCCATACATAATAGGATTTAACTTTCTTTAAACTTTTCGCACTAGCATGTTTGTGTATCAGTGGAAGAAGGAGCGAGCCATAGTCATAAGTCCATATATACTATAATAATTAACGAGGTCAGTGAGTGCGCAAAGAGGTCATTTGCAGTCATGAATTATAAAACCCTCTACTTACATTTAAATTGTGCAACAAGTGCATAACTCATAACTTTTTTTCTTCTATGTCTTTGTTTCTGTATTTATTGTTTATTTCATATTAATGTTTATATGTTTATGTATGCACCAACAACCAAGGCAAATTCCTCTTAATATGCATTTGAGTTAGTTAGTTTGAGAAAAAATAAGCCCTCGGTAGGGCTGGGCAATATAGAGAAAATCAAATATCCCAATATTTTTGACCAAATACATCGATATCGATACCGCAACTACATTGTAGTGTTGACTATTGGTGCTTTCACAAAATATTTACACAATGAGATTTTTGATAAATAATCATCAGTAATGTGGATATAATGACTAAGTGGGTAAAGGCAATAGAACAGTTACAACAGTCTGGTAAGTTCAGAAAATGACATCACTTTACTGTAATGCAGCCTTTAAAACCAGGAAAAGACAACACTTATGCCATATTACAATATCCAAAATCTAAGACGATATCTAGTCTCATATCACGTTATCGATATAATATAGATATACTGCCCAGCTCTATTCCTCGGTAATGTGACCGTTTTTTCAGTATAAATTGTGATGTTTTACAATATGTTATCAAATTGGGCACAGGATGATATGCGCAACGATGATTACAACCAAAGCCGCAATTGTCCGTAACGTTCTTTTCACTCGGCTGGAAAAGGCTCACGGATAAGTTTCGGTAATGTGAAAAACTGCAGCATTTTACAAAACGAGCCAACCAAAGATGCAGACATGAGGCCACGTTTCCTCATTCAGAACAAGCTTTCTCATTCTTGTACAGTAGGAAAAACAACTTGTACAGAGCAAACGGTCATCCATCACCGTAACAGGAAGCCCTCACTTGATTCTGTCCCAGTTTATTTGTTGCTTCATTGTTCCTGACTCAAGTGCACATGCTACTTAATGCGCCTCGCTTCCTTTCAGTTGACTCCCACGGAAAGAAATGACACGCTTTTTGTTTAACGCGCACATTCTTCATTAAGCGGTTGCCTTAAAGTCGACGATATCAAGTTTGCAGTATATTGCTGTAATTCTCTTTCCGTCTACCTGCCAAAAGTTTGTTTCTGTCTTGAAATTAGGATGAATGGGAGTTTAATTTCAGCTCCTGCTAAGCTCGTCGTCTGTCAGCGTTGATTTATTTCCCCCGAGGTTCGATCCAGAGTTTGTCTTCAGCCAAGTTGACCTGAAACGTTCACCCACTCCTTTTGTGGCTATACATAAATCAGTGGAATACTCTTCCTACAGAGCTAATTTCATGCACTAACTTGCACTCATTCTCACGCTTAGCAAAGCATTGGTTGTTAACAAAGCAGACTTGCTCCCACCAGTGAATTGATGTGCTATATTACTGTGTGTTTATGGGGTGGGATAGGGAGGACAATAATGTCTGTAGATTTTTATGACTTCATGTATCTGTATTGTACACTGTAAATACTTTGTATTTTATTGCGCCATCTACTTGCCCCAGGGACTGCGAGCGGAAACTAGCAATTTGCTACAACCTGGCACAAGACATCTATTAATGTTTTTTTGTGCACTGTCCCTGTGCAAATAAATAAATTTACAAATGACAAATTACATGCGGAGGGATGTGGAGATGTAAAGGGAGGGGATAGGGGAGTTAGAAAGCGTGGGGGAAAAGTTTTGAGTCTTTTTCGAGGGGGGAGGAAAAAATTTGTGAAATAGGGACAGTACACCGCACAGCAAGAGATAGGACGAGGTTAGAGAGATGGAGGGAGAAGAGAAAAATCTGCTACCGTCGCATTCCTGAGGACTGTGGTCACTGTGTTTGTGACCACAGGTCATGTTCAGGAAAAGGGACTGCTGACAAGACGGGGATGAACTTGTACGTACGTGTCGGGGGTTGATCGGAGGCCAGCGCGTACGCTAGACCACGTCAGCAGTAGGATTGGCCATCGACAACCGGTTCCAATGTGGAACCGTTTCAGAAATGTACGATTCCAATGGAATCTTTTTTTATTTTTTATTTTTTCTTCCATTGGAATCATTTGGATAGTTTGGTTTTGAATCCGATCCATCTGTTCCAAATTTAACGCGCGCAAAGTTTTGGGTTTTTGGAGTGTACACCGTACTTCGCGGAGCATAGTACGCGGCGCTCTAAAGTCCGGCTTTATTTTACGCTGAAAAAGCCCGATAAAACTTTAAATCACCACTGGACAGGGCAACACGTTACTCTTATCTGTGAAATAAGCACGTGACCCATTTACACTCCACCCCTCAAAGAATCGGAATCGATAAGAAAACGGCAGCGAAAGGAATGATCGGAATTTGGAATCAGGATTGTTAAAATCAAAACGATGCCCCAACCCTAGTCAGCAGCCAGACTCGGACAGATGGGAAAGAGGCGAGAGAGACGAGTGCAGAGGTGTACGGAAAGCAGATAAATGTCGGGGAGGGAAGACGGAGATGGCCCGAAGTGCGAAATCTGAACAGAACGGCGCAAAACGAGGGAGGAAAGTTAACAGGAAACACCAGGGTGCAATCGAAAGGAAGATGACAGGAGGAGATGGAAACCAAAAAAGAGAAAGCGTTCTGGCCAGGGAGCGAGGAAAAACAAGACATGAATGTGTGAAAATGTTGACGGAGCGGAGCAAAGAAAAAAAGCGAGGGATAGCGAGTGAAAGAGTGCAGTCAGGTGAAAGTGATACGGCGGGTGAAATGGACGTACAGGGTGGTCTCTCTCTCTCCCTCCCTCCCTCTCTCTCTCTCTCTCTCTCCTCGGGAGGCTGACACTTCCCTTCATCCATTTGACCGGTCACAGAAGGGGGGATGAATAGAGAAGTAGAGCGGGGTGAAAGAGCGGGATGAGCGGAGAAGAAAGAAGGGCGAAGGGAGGATGAGCAGCAGACAGACATCTAAATGCTCGCCCGCCGATCTATTGGAAGAGCGAGAGAGAGAGAGAGAGAGACACACACACACACACACACACACACACACACACACACACACACACACACACACACACACAAACAACGGTTGGACACAACAGTTCGCAGAAACGCCTTTTTGGTTTGCTTTTCGTGGACACTCGTGCGCACAAACTTTTGGGGCGTAGAAACCCAAAACTGCTGTAAAAAAAAACGTTGCTTTTGTCCGCCCTGGCGGCCGAGCAGTCTGAGAGACGCACCGTGTAACTATGCAACCGCGGCGACGTCCCGCATTCAAGCCTGGCCGAGGATTGGTGCTGGGTCCCCCCCGCCCCGGCCTGTTTCTCTCCTCCCGTTTCCTGTGTGACCTGATAGAGTTCAAACTCTACTTGGCCACTTTTTTTTTTTTTATTGTAAAATAGGAACTTGAAACTGTCTGTGTTGTAGTTAACTTCTTCGTGATGAAACAAGTCATGGAATGCTCTGATTAGTGTTGCACTGGATAATACCGTTTTGTGTGCACAAGGTGATCCTTTTTTTTTTTTTTTTTTTTTTTTTTTTTCGTGAACAAAAACGGTAGAAAACGGCCTTTCAGTGGTTTCGTATACTTCATAATAGCACAGTATGTGCACACAAATGCATATCCAGCAAGAGTGAAGATAGAAAGGAGAGAAAAAAAAGCAAATATATAACCATATTTGTGTACCCACAAAAGCAAAAATAAAATGTGGAGAAAATGCAAATGAGCTGTTGATTCCCTTCATTTAAAGTGGCTATAATAATAATAATAATAATAAGTGTTACATGTTGCCCCCCCAACCCCCTTCCGCCTCTCCGATATTCTCATTTAACTCTCCTCTTCCTCTAATTTCTACTTCTTCCTCTTCCCCTTAAAGTGTGATTACTAGGCGTCACGGAGGCTGATGTCTCCGTCAAACACACGGAGCAGAAAACGAGGGTTTACACACACACACACACACACACACACACACACACACACACACACACACACACACACACACACACACAACTTAAAATGGGTGCAGTGTAAGGTCAGTGGGATAAGTATTGGTGCCAGGGAGGGGTGAGAACTCACCGTCCGACCCCAAAACATCTTATCTGATCACACATGCACATTCTTCCACAAATACTGTTTGTCGGCTACCTACACACACACCTACACACACACACACACACACACACACACACACACACACCTGTCTGCTTCACATACACACACACACACACTCAGCAGGGTGTGTGTGTGTGGTGTAATAAAGCGGTCGGTGATCCTGCTGTGCTCAAGATAACAGAGCAACAACAAAAAGTCGCTGCAAAAAATGCTTGTGTCCATATCTGTGGATTTGATCAGTTCAAACTATTACTTGTGTGGGAGAGGTGTGTGTGTGCGTGTGCGTGCGTGCGTGCGTGTGTGTGCGCCTCGGCCCCTGTCTCAACTTCCTGTCCTGTCTGTGGCCGGCCTTATCAGCGTGACAGCAGGTCAGGCAGTGGTCACGGCAACACGGCCATTCAGCGACCTGATTGGACGGGATAGGGAGCGGTGGTTCGCTATTTCCGACCAATGGTCAAGTAGTGGTCAGGAGTTGGAGTTGGGGGGGGGTCAAGGTAGTTCAAAGTCACTCTCGCGCAGTCATCGATCTCTCACACACATTCATAAATATCTTTGGCTCATGTAATCAAACAGCCAGAAAGACTCTTCCTCTCTCAGACATGCATCACGTCTTCTGTCACACAAAATAATGGCCGTCAGTCATACATACTTTTACACAACACACACATACATATACACATATACAGTGACCGTGCAGTGACCGGGGTCAGGTCATTGTTCTGTTATCAGTCTTGACCTCTCAGTCAGTCTCCCCGATACGACCTGCATCTACACCCCTTCCTGTGTGTGTGTGTGTGTGTGTGTGTGTGTGTGTGTGTGTGTGTGTGTGTGTGTGTGTGTGTGTGTGTGTGTGTGACTTTGCGGTCATTCCATGATCAAACCAAAAAAAGTTGCGACTCTTAAACAGCTCTCACCTTTCAACTGTTTCCTGTTTTGGGGTTGTGGAGGACACGGAGAGAGAGAGTGAGAGATGTGTTTCATTTCAAGCTGAAGTGAAAATGTTGTGAAAAACTTGAGTGTCTCATTTTTCCGTGGCTGCAAATTAGATTTTTAGCCTGCAGTGGATAAATAATTGTTTGAAGAGCAGTTCGGGACCACAGATGTTATTTGGAATTTCTACTTAAAGGAGCAGTAGCGGCGTTGGGTATTTAGGGGGATCTATTGGCAGAAATGAAATATAAAATTCATAACAAAAAAAAATGTTATTCCTGTATAATTACTTAAAACTATGAATTGCCGTGTTTTAGTAAAAATTAGCCGTTCATGTCTGCATCTACGTGTTGCAGCACCATGTTTTTACAGTAGCCCAGAACGCACAAACCAAACACTGACTGTAGAGAGGGCCTTTTTCGTTTTTACGTTACCCCAAGGCCACTGTAGGTTCTCCTACACGCTTGGAAAGGAAGGGGTATTCAGTCGGTTACCATCTGCGACCTCACTGCTAGTTGCCACTAAATCCTACACGCTGGTTCTTTAATGTGTGCGTATCTGAGATTCAACCAACCTTTTTTTTTTGGCTTGTGGCCCTTTTAAAGCTAAGCAACTGTAAAAACTAGAAGGGCACTCGCATAGCGCACATAGACACTAAAAGAAATGGACACAGCGACGCCATAGACTTCGACGGAGACCAGTGAAGTCAGTTAGAAGCACTTTTCCGGTGATGGCTGAGCGTTACTGCGCAGCCTCAAACTGAGCTTGATGACGTAGATGTGACGTGAGCAACCTGTCTGAAAGTTGGAAGTCTTCCGGTAGCTGTGCCAAGAGAAATCTCAATCATTCCCAATCTTGCACAGACAAAGAGCGTGAGTAGGAGCTGTCCATGAGCATAGGAGCAGGAGCAAAACGTTGCTGGAATATTTTGTTCCGATGCTTTCATGGACACTCTATGGCACAAGGGGTGTCAAACTCGAGGCCCGCGGGCGAAATCCAGCCCCTCACAGATTATGATCCGGCCCGCATATCAATTTAGGTTCACAATACATGTTGGCCCACCTAGTTTTTGTCACTTTTGCAGACATTTTTTTATTTATTTTTTCTGACGTTTTTGCCACTTTTTCCAACATTTTTGTCACTTTTTCTGACGTTTTTGGGCGCTTCTTTTCTATGATGGCTGAGGAACTTTTTCCTGACTTCTTTAGGACTTTATGTTGACCAAACTGTAAGTGAGAAGACTATATGACACATGCAATAATACAGTCAAATATATTTTTTAGATTAAATAAAAGCCTATCAATAAACTAAACATGTCTGGCCCTTGATGTGATTCTTATTTTCCAGTGTGGCCCTTAGTGAAGTTGAGTTTGACACCCCTGCTCTATGGGCTTCTCCCTTGACTGTATGCCTACACGGCCCCACCGATTGCCTGCGAGCTTCTCCTGTACTATACGGTAATTCCTCTACTGTGCGACAGAAAGTCACGTGGTGATGACACAATCGTTAGCCTATTTTCACAAAAACGGCTGCTACGGAGCCATAACGTGAGGTACAAGGTAATGGAGCCTTTTATACATTGTTGTGTTCCTTTAGAAATAAACAATGGACAAACGGAGTCTTTAAATGCTTCAGATGTAAAGTTATTTGCCGTCAAAGTGACGACGCCAAAATGAATGGGAGTCAATGGAATGCTAACGGGAGGTGATGGCTTGTTAGCCTCAGAATCTCCCCCATAGGAAGTACGCTTTTCCGGATGCTCGCTTACCCCCTTGATAGCACAGATCTTTGCCAAGGGCGCGCCCTCTATCGCGGTGTTACCGAAAGTGAAAACTGATTTGTGTATCTGCCCTGTGATTCGGATCCACTCCAAAATTGTATGGGTTCTTCCTTGGCCCATGCTACACCCTTCCACCAAGTTTCATGACATTCTGGCCCATAATCCTGCTGATAAGACAGAACAGAAAACATGAGCTTCCTTGTCGGACGTAAAAACAGTCCTTGATGGATTGTTCATTTCTAGTCTTTTTCAGCAAATGTTGAAAGGGTAGATTTGAGTTCCTAAATCAGTGGTTTATCAGTCTTTATTGACATTTAAAAAGTGCCCAGAAAACGTTGAACTAAATTAAGTTACAAAGTAATTGAATGCACATAAAAAATGTTGTTTGATCCAAAAATAATGACACAAAAAAAAAGATTTAATCTAATTTGCCTTTTTTGCAAGGGAATGTAATCAAAATCAGACCATAGCGGTTAAAGCTTTTACCAAAGTGAAGTCTGAAAAGTGGATGAACCCAAAATGAACTCCCGGCCCAGAATTAACCTCTAAAAAGTGTCTGGGCCCAAATTGACTTAAAAAAAAGTGGCCGAAGCCAAATTGACCTTTTTAAAAAGTGCTTGGATTTAAATTGAGCTCCGAGCGGAGCTGTTTTTCTTTCCCTGTTTGTTTTGGAGTATTCTGTCTTTATTTGCTTTATCAGCGCACAGAGCAGCTCCCAGCAGGCCCCTCTGACTTCAGCCTGCACTCGTTTATCGTCTCCCCGTTCCTGACTCGCTCGTTCTTCCTCCTCCGTAACGTCTAGTTACCCTCAGCCTGACCTCCTTCACTCCCTCCTTTCCCTTTTTTCTCTCCTGCGGTCCTGTAATATTTCCCTCTCATTTACCTCTCATTCTCTCGGTCTCTCTGTCTCTCTCTCCCAATCCGTCTCTGTCCGTCTATGTCTCTCACTCGCCCGCTCTCCATCTGTGTAGTGTCTAATTGACAGCACAGACCCCTGGTTGAACCACCGGCACTCTATTCCCAATTTTGTTTTGTTTTTCTCCATTCCATATCAGCCCTGTCACTTTTTTTTTTTTTTTTTTTTAAGGGGACGCAAAACTTTTCTGTCACTGCTGAGGAAGAGAGAGAGAGAGAGAGAGAGAGGGGGAGGACGGGGAAGGGAAGGAGGTGAGAGACAAAAGAGCATGTGTGACAAAGATGGGGGGGGAAGAGAGGGAAAGGAAGAGGCAAAGCAGAAGAAAGAGAACAAGTTAGTTATGCAAGTAAGGTAGCTTAGAGTTCAGAGAGGAATGTAACTACGTAGTTTTAGAGCCATGTTCTCATTCACTCTTTCCAAATAGGGTTTGGTGACTTTTTTTATACAGTGCACAGAGACTTTATGGTGTCGGTGAAAAGTAACTAGGGATGCACCAATCTCACTTTAACCCAGCTACAGATACTGTGTGCCCCATACCCAAATATATTGTCTGATGGCCAGGACCATGTACAGCGCTGTGTTATTGTGTGACTTCGGTGAATCCAAACTCACCCTTTAAAACGCCAAAGTCACCACAATAACACAAACTAACCAATCAAGACAGCAGTAGAGCAGCAACTCCCGTGTTCTGATGTAAAATCGCTGTTTTTGTCAAAGGAGTCTGGTGGCTTTGAAGAGAGTAGAGATAACGGCTCCAGTTCCCTGAGCATCAAGAAAGAAATTGAAGGAACTCGTCATTAGGGGCGACCTCTAGCTCACCCAGTAGAGTGTGCGCCCCGTGTAGGATGAGTCCTTTGCAGCGGCCCGGGTTCGAATCCGACCTGCGGCCCTTGCTGCATGCCATCCCCCATCTACCTACCCAAAAAATGCCTTTTACATCTGGCACATTCTAACTAGAATAAGATTAAAAAACATCACTTAAATGTGTTCCGGCGTCCAGCCTTCTTTAGGAAGTTACAGGAAAGGTATGAGGTGAAAGTTCCCCGCCGGAAAGGGCTGTCTGACAGCAAGGTAACGCGGTGAAAATATTCTAAATGTAGCTTACACTTAAAGTGATAATCGGTATATTTTTTTTTTTTAGGGTCCAAAATACGTTTAGCTGCTTCCCCCGTCCACAGCAGTACATCGTTTAACTTCTCTGTCTGTACTCCTGCCCGCTTCAGAGATCCGAACGATCCCTTTAACCAATCTATGTCTAAATAACCGATCCAGAACGCTCCTGTATGACATCTAGCCTGCTGAAGTGCCGTTGAGCAGGCACAGGCTGCGCTGTTCTGTAGCCAACCTTTGACCTCTCTGTGTGGGGGAGCGACACAAACGATGACTTCCCTACAGGGAGCAATAAAGTCTCATGATTGTAACTTTTCTTCGCTGTATTTTATTACCCTGCATGTGACGCGCGGTGGACCCACTGTGGATTAATAAAGTACAGTATGCACATTGAAGGGGGGGATAACAGTGGAGCTCGCGCTGTATTGTGGTTACTGGCAGCAGCGCGCTGCGGTTGTCTGAAACGAGGCTGCAGGCAGATGTACAAAGATACAAGCTTTTTGGTTTTCATTTCATGTTTTGGCCCTCCGGTGAGAAAGAAAAGGGAATTCCCTGTTGCGGAGCGATAACATCCAAGCCTACTTCATTCCATTCATAGTTCAAGATGGAGTGATACTGTTCAAGCTGCAGGGTACAAGTTTGTGGGTGGTAGCTATGAGAACTAATGGAGGGCCTCGTACAGTGTTGTTAGAATACAGTTAAGAAACTGAAGATGGAGCAGAAAGTGTGAGAAAGTTTGTTTGTTGGAGCTGAAGCAAAACTTGAGGCAGGTATTGGGAGCACCATAGCCGGTCCGTGTCACCTGATAGCCTCTGAATTTCACCTTTGACCTCTTGCTTTCAGGGGTTAAGGGCTGACTTTGGGGTTAAGTGTGAAATCGCACGTGAGACGGACCACGCTTGTTTCTAACGTGGGATCGGTTGTTTGTGATGAGTATTTTTATATGAAAATATTAGTGCTGAAATGTATGTTTATTGACGTAAATTCTCAATTAGTCGGAATTTATCAAGAAGAAGTATCACTGGTTCCAGCTTCTCAAATGCGAGGATTTTCTTTCATCTTTGGGTCGGTGGTTGGACAAGAGAAGCAATTGGACAACGTCACAAAAAAAACCTTCCTTTTGTTCTCCTCTCTGAGACCTTTGTTTTAGAAAACCACTGACATTAATAGGCAGGTGTCAAAATCATGTTTCCAGACCTTCCTCCACAGCGCTGCGGAGGTGGGTCTGGCTAGTTCACACAGCATTCCGGGATGGGAGAAAAACGTGCTCTGGTTCATTGGCATTTCTTTAAACAAATGTGAGTGTTGCCTTTTTCTTTCTTTTCTTACATTTTGAAAGCCGCTGTCTCTGCTTTTAGTGAAATCTTAACTAGGAAGGACAGAGGTGGCCACTGTGATGGACAGGTGTCACCGCGCTCCATCTTATGTTCCTCCTCTGAACATTTTTTTTCTCTCTCTGACCTTAAACATAGTGCAGATTGAAAGCAAGAAAGTGATGTGATTGGCGGGTGTCACTGTGGTCTTTGTGCGCCGGTGGTGACCTTTTGAACTCTGATTGGAGAGATGACTGATGGTGGACAGGTGTCAAAGCAAACCTTCTCGTCAGTGGCGGTGGTCGGAAGCACTTTCTCCGTTTTTCCAGTGACCTCTTGAAGGTGGCATGTCTGCTCTGGAAGCAATAGGCGCTGATTAACTTCTTCCACTGAGTCCACTCCTCCCCTCGCTGCCGTAAGCCCATTTTTGTCTTTATTCAGTGGTGGAATGTAACATTGCAAAAGTACATTTACTCAAGTACTGTACTTAAGTACAAATGTTGAGGTACTTGTACTTTACTTGAGTCTTTTCTTTTCATGCCACTTTCTACTTCTACTCTGCTTAGGGCTGGGTATCGTTCAGAATTTTTCGATCCGGTGCCAATTTCGATACCTCAGTTTCGATACCGATTCCTAACGATACTTTTTTCGATACCATATGTTTTAAAATTCATTTCAACATCAACAAAAATACATTAAACAAAAACGTATTACAGACGCAGAACATGCGCTCCAGTGGGCGTCGCTTCGGTGCCTTCCGAGGCACTTTTTGGACCAACTCAGGGAGGCAGTCAGTCCGAGTGCCTTTTCTGCCGACGGTCGGCCGTCAGCTTGGTGTGTCAGAGCCTTTAATTGTACTTTTCACTTTACTTTAGTTACTAGTTACTTTACAAATAAGGATTTTTGCACACAAAACACATGTAGTTTATTAAAGCTGATGTTTTATTAAAATTAAACTACCCAACAATATAACGGCCTACAAATCCAGCTGAAATGATTAGACCATTAAACACACAACGGTTTGGATCGTTTCCGGTTTCTAAAATGGGAGGATTTTTACTTTTATTACTTTAAGTACAGCTTCGTGATGATTCTTACATACTTTTACTTAAGTAACATTTTCAGTGCAGGACTTTTACTTGTAGCAGAGTAATTTTACAGAATGGTGTTGGTACTTTTACTTAAGGAAAGGATCGGAGTACTTCTTCCAACACTGGTCTACATTAAAAAGGATGGGGGATCTTTAGGGTTAGAAAACAGGTCAACTGTACATGCCACATAAAAGTGGTGAGCCTCATCTCGACGCTGGGAACCTGAAGAATAATTTGAGTTGCAGCTAAGCACTGTCAAGTTTTTCTAGTCATAAATCTGTAATAAACATTTTGTTTCGGTTATGCTGTTGTTCCATTTTTTTTTTAAGTTTAGAGTGTAGAAAAATATGATGGTCATTCTCATGCTCTTTTATCTCAGTTGTTGCAGCAGTTTTGGGATTTGATACCATTTGTTACAAAGATTTGGTGCAAAATATAACCATTTTTGACCACTTGAGAATTGATAGAAATGGTCCAAAATCCCTCCAAAATACCACATTAAGACACCAAGACCTTAAGGAACACCATCGAAAAAACAATGTGATTCGTTATCAAAAACTTGACATTTGGAGATTTCTGCAAGAATTGCATTTTTCAGCGATTGGATGTCAAGAACTTTCTGTTCTGGAAACTGCTCAGAAACCCCTTTATCATCAATATATCAAGGAAAGCCTCGGTCTTTAGTTTGTGGTTTTAAAGTTTCATGAGGTTGTGATTATCCTAGTTCCTAGGGTTATTTAGCGATATTTAGCCTTTAGCCCTTCCCGACAAGCGATGATGACATGGTTGGTACCAATGGATTCCCTAGGTTATCCAGTTTCATACGATACCAGTATCCTAGGTTGAGGTCAAGACTTTAACTGCATGGCTTGCCAATTTTGAAACGTAATTTGCCCACTTTCAAAGAGAAAGCTTTATATTTTCGGTCAGCTCCGTCATTGGATTTGGCTGTTCTGTGTTTCAACAGCTTTGTTTGGAATAAAGCAATGTTCTGATTTTCATGAGCAGTAGTGCCACCATGCCTGGACAAAGTAAGGAGTGATCTCTGGAAAGTGCAGTAGATAAATAGATGGATGATTGATGGATGAATGGAGGAAGGTAGATTTTGGAAAGCACGGACTTCAGAGGTGCACGTATGCCTAAATGGCTGCTTTTCTTGATAAAAATCAAACCCCCTTTCCCTGCTTTTACTGACCTTTGACCCCCGAGCCTGTCAAATTCAGGAGGAGATGGACAGCTCAGACAGCTGTGAGAAGAGTGGGTGTATGGAGGGAGGGAGACATGATGATGGAGCGTAAAAAGAAGGGTTACACTTTACTTGAAGGTACCTACATAAGGGTAACATGACACTGTCATGAACGTTTATGACACAACGCTTCTGTCATTAAGTGGCATTCGGTTTTTGTCATGAAAAGTTATGGTTAGGGTTCATGTGTTCATGACCGTGTCATGTCACTCTTATGTAGATACCTTCAAAAGTGTTACCAAAAGAAGTTTGAAAGTATGCACAGAGTTTGAAATTGTTGCTTAATCTAAATTATGAAACAACATTTTCCACCGTTTTCCTGCAAAGATAAATGGTCTGGTTTTTACAGTGTTGGGTAACAAATGTCTTTGCTTCGTAGCAGAAACATTACATAATCACTGTGTGTGTGTGTGTGTGTGTGTGTGTGTGTGTGTGTGTGTGTGTGTGTGTGTGTGTGTGTGTGTGTGTGTGTGTGTGTGTGTGTGTGTGTATGCGTGCGTTCATGTCTGCTGTCTACACGCCGTCATCAGACTGCTTTCAGTGTCAGATCAGTGTCTCATCTGCCAAGGCAAATTACAGAAAGTGTGTGTGTGTGTGTTTTCTGCCGGTCGGCATATCATTCCATCTTTTATATGCAGAAACAGGCTGTTCCCTGCAAACTCACTCACTGACACACTGTGTGTGTGAACATGATGAATTCTGGGTGACCCTGACATTTGGCCATTAGGAATGGGAACACGGCAATTCCCCGACGGTCCCAAACAAATAAATCCTGCCCACAGCCGGAATAACCATTAACAAGTCTAAGTACTAAACACTGAGAGGGAGGAGGACAGGAGAGCAAGATGCTGAGGGAAAGAAAGAAGGGATGGAAAGATGCGGGAGTAAAGTTGACTTGAAAAGGAGAAAGAAAGGAAAAGGAAGAGTAGGGGAGTTCAGATAGAGATAGAATGGAGGGATGAAAGCCATGACATTAGAGGGGGGGGGGAAGGATGATGGAGGGATGGAAACTGGAGTAAAGTTGGACAGAATGAGGAGAGCAACATTTAAAGGGGTGAGGAGAGAGCAGGGGGGGAGAAGACAAGGAGAGCAAGAGTCAACGGAGGGGGAAAAGGGAAAAGTTGAAAGAAAGAAGTAGAGGAGGTAAAATGAGAGGAAAAGATGTAGGGAGAAGAGGGATAAATGGAGTATGAAAGAGGAAAGGTGTAGGGATGAAAAAGGAGTAAAGTTGATGCAAAGAGGAAATTTGAAGAAGAAAAAAGGAGGGCGATATAGAGGAGGAGGAGAAGAAGAAGAGAGCAAGAGTTATGGGGAGTGCAGCGAGGGGAAGAAAGGAAGGATTGAGAAATGAAAAGGTGTGATGTTGACATGGAGAAGATGAGAAAATGAACAAATAAAATTAGGGTAAAATAAAGAGGGATGAAAACACTGATGGAGGACGGAAGATAGGAAGGAATGAAAGGAGGGGTTGGCTGAACGATAAGGGAGAGAGAGAAAAGGGAGGGAAGAAGAGACTGATGGACAGAGGGAGGGAGAAAGAGAGAACGCCATTCGCTGAGGAGAAAACCAACAAGAAATGTGAGGGTAACATCACTTTGTTTTTCTGCTTGTCCCCCCCTCCCCCCCCCCAGAAGAATAAGAGGAAGCTGTGTGTGTGTGTGTGTGTGTGTGAGAGTGTGTGACAGAAGCGATAGTGCGGGGGAGGTCATGGCGAGGTGAGAGAAGGGGAGCGAGACGGAGGGAGAAGTTCAGCGAGAGGTGAAGAGAGAGACCTGCCGTTTTCTCTCCGTGTGTGTGTGTGTGTGTGTGTGTGTGTGTTTTTAGGGTGAATCGGGGGTCAGGTGTGTGTGTCTGTGTCTGTGTGTGTATGCGTGCGCCAGGAGGATCTGCTGGCTCGTGTGTGGCTCGTTTTTTGGAAGGCCCTTGCTCTCCCTTTTCTGTTTTTCTTTCACTTCTCTTTTCCATTTTCATCAGTCTTATCTGCCTCTCCTCCTCCCCTTGTCCTCCCTTCTTGTTGCACTTCTTGTCCTACTGCTTTTACCCTCCCTCCCTCCCTCGCTCCTCCAACCAAACTTACCTACTGACCTCAAGTTCACCCAAATCTCCCTGTGCTCTCTCCTCTACTTGTTCTTATCTAGTCTCTTCTCCTCTTTCTTGTTCTCTCAACTCCTCACCACTCTTGCATTCTCTTCATCTTTCACCTCTCATCGTCACCTGTCCTCTTCCTATGTCCTTCTCTCTTCTTCCTTTTCTTCCCTTCTTCTTCCCTTATGTCTTCTTTTCTCTTATCTCCTTTATCTTTTCTGTCTATTCCTTCTCCTTGTTTCCTCTCACCTTCTCTTGCTCTTCTCTGGTTGCTCCTCATCTCGCCTCTTCCTAATTTCCTCTTCTTTCTCCTTCTGCCTTCTCTTTTCTCTCCTCTCCTTTCTCTCCTCTCATCTCCTTTCATTTCACTTTTCCCCCCTCTCCTCTTCTACGTTACTTCTACTCTCGTCCTGAACTTTTCTTCTCCTTTCTTCCTTGTCTTTAATCTCCTCTTCCCCTTTATCTATCATCACCTCTCGTCTCCTCCTCCACTCACTTACCTTTCTTTCTTTTCCAACTTTCTTCTTCTCCTCCTTCACTATTAAACCTTGATTCCTCTCGTTCCTTTTTTGCTGTCCTCTTTTCCATCTCTCCTTCACTTCCTCCGTCTTTTCTCCTCTACTCTTTTTGTGGAGCATTTGTTTCTGTTGCCTCCTGTGTGTGTGTGTGTGTGTGTGTGTGTGTGTGTGTGTGTGTGTGTGTGTGTGTGTGTGTGTGTGTGTGTGTGTGTGTGTGTGTGTGTGTGTGATAACACGCCTTTTCAGAGTTACTTCCTCTAAAACAGACAGCTCCAGTATCTATCTTTATCTGGCATGCACCTTGTATTTACCTTCCTCTCTCTCTCACACGCACACACACAGACACTCATATATCTGAACCTAATTAACTGACAGATTAGTTCCCGTAACCTTGCAGCCGGATGATATCTGTGGGTTATGTAACTGCCTTTATTTGTGTGTGTGTGTGTGTACCTGTTTATGTGTGAGCCTGTTTCCATGCAGCCTGTGCGAGTGTGCTTGTACTTGTTGATGCGGGCAGATTAGCGGGTCAAACCTCGGCCGAGCAAAGGGTGAAGACGGGGACAAAGGAGAGAGAGAGAGAGAGAGAGAGGTGTATACAGAAGGGAAGGGCCAGAGGGAGGGAAGTGTGGGAAGAAGGAGGGAGGGATGGAGGAAAAGATCAGGAAGTCCAAATTAGACATTTGTCTTTCGTTCTCACTCCAAAGCCAGATTTGCTGGAACCATCCGTTTTAATAGTGCTACAGTGAACGTACAAAACATTAAGGATACTTTGAGGTGACTTGAGGCAAAAAGCTCTTTAAATTGGTGCAAATCTACATCATCCATTTAAGTCATTTACTCCCTCGGCTTTGAACACAACTTCGGTAGTTTCGGTACTCCTTCCTGCTTTTCCAAACTGAGGGCAGCAGGCGATCTAGTATAGGTAACAGGATAAGTACCACATACAACCACACTTCAAAAAAAGTCTGAACAATCCCTTTAAGTAAAATGCACATGTTCTGTAAGTGTGGAGTCATTATTCAACTCTTGTTCACAAAATCCTGCAAATACAAATACTTTAATATGTATAAAAAAAAGATTTTAGATTTTGGTGAGGATCCAGATCTTTGAGTTCAGCCATTCTATAGTGTGGTATCTCATAACAACAGAAGCAAACGCCTAAATCTAAAGTGTGTGTGTGCTGATTTAAGAAACATTCATTCAACCTTTATTTATACTTGGGGCGGCCCTCATTTACAATGACATTGAGTCCATTGCAAAGACAAAGAAAGAAAAAAACAAGAATAGCAACTACAAGTAGAAGTTTGGAGGTCCAAAATCAGAGTTTTTAAAATGTCCAAAAGGCTCAAGTGAGTTGATTTTTAAGGAAGTGTTGTATTCTGTTCCACAAACCAAGTGAAATGACTTGGTAAATTCTTCAGTTTTGGTGAAAATGTTCAGCTGACGTTCTTATCTAGATCAATTAAATGTACATAACAGCATTATGCTATGTCATTATGTGTATTTGCCCAGAATGGGATCTAATGTGTCGATACTCAAAGCAAGACTCAGTATCAATACTCTCGATGAACCACCGTAACTCTTATTGGACCCTATTTTAACGAGCTAAGCGCACGGCGTGAAGCGGTTACAGGTTTAAAAGGGTTGTACTTGGTGTCTTAATTAAATCATAGGTGTGTTTTGGGCGTAACATGCAATAGACCAATCAGAGTGTCAGCTCCCATTCAATTTAAAAACCAGGCACGCTTGGACCTTGGCGCATTGCTGTTATGATGGCGGATTCGCACAGTCATATTTTTATTTGTGATCTTCTGCATGTTTGTGTGCTGCTGCGCTTCCGTGTGTGTGTGTGTGTGTGTGTGTGTGTGTGTGTGTGTGTGTGTGTGTGTGTGTGTGTGTGTGTGTGTGTGCGCGCGCTGTGCATAAACCTAGGCGCATTTTACTAATTCCCTGTTAAAGTAACAATGAAATGCTGCGTTTGACTGACTTTAGACCAGGTTTTTGTTGGTCAATGGGCGCGATCACTTCCCGCTGCCTCAAGATAGCAACACGCCCAGAATGCACCTGAACGCACCTCCCTGGAAGACCAAGCACGCCCATGGGCGCACAGATGGCCGCAGGTGCATTTGCTATTTAAACGACGCGGGCGCTGGACGGGGAAACTGACAACCGAGTCGGTCTTAAACTAGCAAAGATGATCTTCGTGCGAGATAGGGCCCTTTAGTATCAATACTCTCCATGAAAAGATTTGAACGACTGTAACTCTTATTGAGCGTTTCTGTGCAACAGGGACTGCAATACAGATTTCACCAACACAACAATAAAGATCTGAATAAAATGGTTTGTCGGCCGTCTATAAAAAGCTGACACAAAAGATTTGTGAGGCTCTTTTTCAAGTTCAGGTCACTCCTAACGGGCCACAAAATCCAATGCGTCCCAAACGGTGGCGTAAAATAGACCCTCATTCTGTTTCCTGTTCAACAACCAAATGCGCTGCAGGTCAGCCAGCTGAGTCAGTAGGACAACCCAGCAATTTTCTAACGCTAAGAAAAGAATGAAATGACACGACAAAATTTGCAGCTTTTTTTTTTTCTCTTCCAACTTCCTGAATCTTATCATTCCTCTCCAACGTTTAAAAGCGCGTCAGCCATGGCTTCTGTCCTCCCTTTGCTCCTTCCTGTTTGCCCGCCGCCGCACCGCCGTCGCCCAACACTCGTCCATCCCCTTCTCTCGCTCTTATCCATCTTCATCTGCCCTTCCTTTGCCCCGTCTCTCTCTCTCTCTCTGCGCTGTTATCCATTTCTCTCCATCTGTGTCTCTTTCCATCTTTACTCTCTCTCTCTCTCTCTCTCTCTCTCTCTCTCTCTCTCTCTCTCTCTCTCTCTCTCTCATTTTCTCCCCCACATGTGGGTTTGTTCTCTCTCCCTCCCTCTCCTCCTCTTCTCTCATCCCTCGCTCACATATGGTTTCTCTCTCTGGATCTCTATGTGTTTGGTGTTACCCAGAGTTCACTGGGGCTCCCTGCTCTCGTGTATGTGTGTGCTTTACGGACAGAGAGGGAGATACAGTGTGCGAATGTCTGAAGGCTTACAGGTTTGCCTGTCTGTCTGCGTGCGTGTGGGTGTGTGTAGGGCGCACACACACACACGTGCGCACAACAGTTCCAAATGTGGGACATAAGAGGAAGACTACACGCCCCCCCCCCATCTTCTTCAGTCTCAATCACTTTTTCTCCTTCTCTCCTCTGTTCCATTTTTGTGTGCGTTTGTTTACCTGAATATGTCCAGGTTAAAAATGCCCGAAATGGAGTAATACAGTAGATTTTTGGGACATCTGTTAGGCGTAAATATCAGGATCGCTATTTGTAAATCTGTGTGTGTCTGTGTGTACAGTTTTCCCAGAGTTCTTAGTAACTCTTAGCTTGTTTTTAAACTAGTGGCCTTTGGGTTTCATCATTAAAACGTAGCTGGTAAAGACTTAACATCTGTTTGTTTATAGCAAGTGTTATCGTTATCGCGATAATCAAGAGCGTCATTGCATATTTTCCACATATCGTGCGGCCTAATCACGTCATGGTTTCGTGTCCTTCGCACAACTGCCAGATTCTGTCCCAGCATTTCACATCCCCTACCGTTGCTCATGAGCTTTGAAGCTGCTACAAATTGTAAACTGGTTACCAAATCTTACTCAACATGCGTTAGCGTGGGCCGTCGGAGCCAACGGTATGCCGGATGATGTTGGTGTTTATGTTCTTGCGGCTTAACGGATCATTGAATCTCCACAAAAATGGGGGTGTTTCTATGAGTCAACAACCTTAAATCTCTCTCTCTCTCTACTTGTTTTCCTTTATCTAGTTACTGGAACTGTTCACCCAGTGGGATTGGACGACCTACCTGGCTGACTACGGAAAACCAACCTGCAAATACCTGAGAGTCAGCCCGCACACGGCACTGGCCCTGCTGGAGAAGTGAGAAGCCCTTCATTCATCCACACGTCTGCTGTTTTTCCACGCTTTTCCTCATACTGGTCTATCTGTCCATCCCTTCCCTTTGCTCCTTTTTAATCCATTAAAACAGAGCTGGGGCAGTAAATCGGCTATTTGACCAACAGAACGTTCTTCTTCAACGGTTTCGATAACCGGTTATTCACAAAACTGCAAAACGTCCTGTGGTTCCATTTTTCTGTTTTATAGAACTGAAAAAGTGAATATCTTTAGGTTTTGGACAAAAAACACAATGTAAAGGCAAGGCAGGTCAATTTTATTTGTATAGCACATTTCATTACAGATAAACTCAATATGATTTATATTAAAGGAATAGTTCAACCTTTTTTTTTTTTTCTCAAAATATGCTAATTGGCTTTCTTTTAGAGAGTTAGATGAGGAAATTAATATTACTCTCATGTCTGTGCTTTAAGTACGGAGCTAAAGCCAGGATGTGGTTAGCTTAAAGGGTAACTAGCATTTTTTTCAACCTGGAACAACAATCTTTGACATTGGTCCAGTATTAAGCGTGAACACTGTAACCGGCAGCCACTGTAATGTAATGTAACCCTATGGGACAAATGTGCGTTGTCAATTTTGTCCACTAAAAGGGCTGTTTTTGCCACTGACAGGCTCGCATTAATATTCTAAGTGTCTGACAACATGATGGAAATGATCCCTTCAGAGGTAGAACTTTAAAACCTCTTTAAGTCCTTTCTGTTTAACCAGAAACAGCTCTGAAGTCGCTAGCGCTCTGAACCCACCAGACTTCATTTAAAAAAGCAATACTTTTAGCATGTATAGAGCCAACATATTTTCACATGTAAATTGGTAAACTATGTGTTTATTTCAACCAAAGCTACAGTCGTGATGGTTGGAAAATGGATAGACGATGCTAAAATTACTGTTTATGTCCATGGCTTTTAGCGAACACAATTTTGCAGATGTTTTTATGTTTAAAGAAAGGATCTTACTTTTTAACCGGAAGGTCGACCTCCTTAAGCCATGAAAAGCTCAAAAAATAATCTTAAAAAAAGAACATTAATCTGAGCCTGTTGGTAACAAAACGAGCACTTTTGTAAAGGTAAACACAAGCTGCACAATCGCCCTGCTAATTTACATTGTAGCTTCTGTCGCTGCTGCCGACTGCGGTGATCTCGATTAACACTGGACCAATGTCAAAGATTGTTGTTCCCATTAGTCACTTAGACACAAAGACATAGGACAATAGGGTCCAGGTTGGGGAAAAAAAAAAACAGTAGTTACCCTTTAAAGACTAAGAAATAGGAGGAAACTTCTAGATGGCTCCATCCAAATGTCAAAAATAGTCAGACTTCTCTAAACCTCACTAATTAAAGGTAGAGTCAAAAATTCTGGAGAAAGATTGATTGGGTAGAAATTAAACAAACAAGAAATGGCATGCTTATTGGTCAGCTTTAGAGGAATATACAAATTTTTATTTTTTATCTTTGAAAAGCGAGCTGCCCTCTCTACCTCCATCTCAACTGCTTCTTCTGTCTCTGTCTGTCCTCTCCGTCATGTTTTGACAGGTTATTTAAGCCGTGAGTATCGTGTGTGTGTGTGCGTGTGTGTGCGTGCGTGGGTGGGTGGGTGATTCTGGCATGTATACAGACTTCTAGAAAAATAATAAAGCGTGTACAAACAAGAACAAGAAATAATCTTGGGTGTGTAATAATACTTCAGGGTGGTTAAAAGCGCCCACATCCTCACCACAAATAACAAAAATCAACTGGTGTTGTGATGAAACGGATTCCTATCATCATTAACGATAATGTTATCGCCACAACAACGCTGGAGATAGCGTGACGGAAAAAAAACACACGCACATACACACAAACCAAAAGTGTTAATCTGACTTTTGTGGATTACGTCCTGTGAAAGTTCTCACACAGATACCGTACGTGCTCTTACACGACTTTCAAGACTTCAGGCAGGACGCACACCAAAAGTGGTACGATCCAGTCCATTGTTCAGTTCAGTACAGTCCGGTCAGCGTTTCCTCTCCAGTGCACCAGAGGGCCCAGGCCCGGTGGTCCGTCTGTGCCCAGGAGGAAGCACCCTGCTGGGGCTTGTCTGGTCTGCTGGCTCCCTGAACTTCCTGGAGGTCCATAACAGTGCAGCGTTCTGCATCAAAACGCACACACTGTCTCATGTGACACTGAGCACACTTTAAAACGTTGTTCTTTTCTTATTTTTTTGTCCATTTTAAAGTCAAACTTATAAGAAATAAAAGAAAAAGAAAAACGAACAAGATCATAAGCAACAAATAAGTAACCCGAATAATATTGTTCAAGTTCAAAAGGGGTAGGAAGAAGTTAGGAACTTTTTTGTTTTTGTTTTTGTCATACCCCATCTTAATTGTTATTATTCATAGATAATATAAATCCAATTCTCAACCATCAGTGTCCAACTAATCTGATCAGATGAACCAAAAACCATTAAACAGGTGACTGTAGCTAGATGTGTGTGTCTCTACTGAGCATGCTCGTACAATTATGCACTTGTGTGTTTTCTGGAATGCATTAAATGACCTACTCAGTGCTTATTGTTGTACTTACAGCATTTTAAATGTAGAGAATGTGAAATGAAATACTAAAACAGACCACTTTTTTCTCTTTATCCTCTTTAATTTCTTCTTTTTCTTTATTTTTCATAATCCCATTTTCTCCCTCCTCCTTTCTGCTGCTTTGTTACATCCCTTTACATCCCCTGTTTCGTCGCCTGTCCTTTCTTTTTGTCTCTTCATCTCCAGGATGAGGGAGACGAGCAGAAAAAACAACGTCTTTGCCCAGTTCAGGAAGACGGACCGAGACAGGCAGAAACTCATCGACACCATCATCAAACAGCTACGCAACCTCATCGCACAGCACCACGCCTAGAGCGCGCCGCCTGATTGCATCTTCAATCGGCTGAATTCAACCATCCGCGGCCCCGATTAAAAAGCAGACTCCCATCGATCGGTTTTCAACCCTGCAACCGTTGGCGGATCCATGCACCTTAACTTCGCTGGACGCCACTGAACGTCCCACAACCGCAGCCGGTTCCTATTGGTCATCTTCAACGCCCAACAACAACAACCAGTGTAAACCTGCAACAAGCTCATTGGATAACAAGGCCATTGGTTAATCTAAGCCACTGTTTTCCGGACTACCAAGCAGACAAGAAGAGAAAGAAGCTCTCCGTTATCTTATCGGTCTATTTGTGAGATTTGTGACCTGTGGAGATCAAGAAAAGTAGAGCAAATAATAGTAGAACAACAATGAATTACGTAGTACCAGCCAAGAAAAAAGCCAAAAAAATGACAACAGTGAGGAAGACCCATTTGTAGGTGTACAGGGTGGGAACATGTTAATTTTGGCTGTGAGGAACACTAGATTCCTAGAATCTATGATGTTTCTTTTTTTTTTTTTTTTTTTTTTTTTTTGTAGGACCTCCGTTTTGATAGATTTTATTCTTTGTACCACAATCTTCCCATTTCCCTTTCCTAAAATCTAAGTGGCTGGTTAGGCAGTCTGCTCTCAACCTCCTTTTTATTTAGTTTCTCCTGGCCCCCAGACGACTTTTAATGTCTTCCACATTGCTCTCCTCCACTGTGGCACAATGACAGAATGTATTTGAATGTACATCAGAGAGGATGATTTTCATATTACAGCTAGAAAAGCACTGAAATCAACATTAGGTCTGGTGGGGGGTGGGGGGATAGATATTAGTGACAAATGAACAATGTTCTTCCAGTATTGTCTAATAAAGGTGGATATGCACGCAACATGGCAACCTTTTCCCCTCTTAATACACAACCTGTGAACACTTGAATGCTCAGATCCGATAACCGTATCCCCTATTCTTAGCGCCTGAAAGCACAGCGAGTGGGGGGGATGTTGTCTAAACATGGCAACCCATTTCTCCACTTTCATTACCCTGTTGCCCAAGCTTTTTCTACTCTTCATGTATAAATAACTGGGTCTTAAGGAAGGGGCATAATGCCTCAATCTGGCAACTGCCATAAAGTATATAGTTTTGTCTGCCTAGTTGCCTAGAAAGAGACTAATTTGTATAGAAAGCATTGTACTAATGCCAAGCACACACACTTTTATGTCTTCCATAAAACATATGCCAAGCTGTGTGTGTGTGTGTGTGTGTGTGTGTGTGTGTGTGTGTGTTCTTTGGCGACTTGTACACACAAAGGTTTGTTTAGAAGCACAGCACATAATGACATTCACACTAGATCATTTTTCGAAGCTAATATGGGTCTCTCTTTTTGCTCTTTGTGTTTCTTTTTGAACTCGGGTGCAATAACAGCATTGGAAACTACAGCATTTTGGGTGTTTGTGTGTGTGTTAATCGTGGCGCTTTATAAAGGGACACAAACCCACAGGCCCCGTCAGAAGGGAATATTTTAAGTCTTCCGCTTCCTTTTCGATCATTTGCCATGTTTGATTTACTGAGCGACATCACGTGTGTTTGTGTTCACTCGTGCATGCCGGGCACTGTGAAATTGTGCGCATTTATGTATTTGTGTGTGTTATTCATCCATCCTTAGCTGTGTATCATTTGTAAGTGTTAGTAAAGGGAATGGGGCCGTCGTTACTGAATGTGCCTTTGCTGTATTTGGTGTTTATTTTCCTGCCAATAAAGCAGCAACACCGGTGTTTGGAGGCTGGACGCTGACCGTTAATGAACTGTCGCGAGGTCTGAAAATTTAAAGTCTTAACTCAAACTCTATTTACTAGCTTCATCCAGAGTTTTCAACCTCATCTCACACGTTGCTGGAGGTCTATTTGTTACTTTACCTTTTCTGTGACATAAATGAAAATGCTACGCGCTGTTATTAGCTTTTTTTTTCAAGTAGTAGTCTGTAGTAACGCACATTTTTAGACTGGAAATAATGACTGATCAACGGCTCGTCATAATTTACGACCTGAAATGTCTATTTTTTTTTTTTTTTTAGACATGTTTTCTTGTAAAAGTAAGCTCTGTATCTCGTAATTTACAAGGAACCAGTCCCATAATTTAGTTTCTTTTTTTTCTCGGAACTAATAAATCTCAATCTTGAGGGAAAAAGCTCACGCAAATGCACTGCACATTTGTTAAGAAAGATTGAGACACATTTAAACATAGTCACATCTGGGTTATTTGATCTGTTTCAGTTTGTAGAAATAACAAGTAGTTTTGTAAATAGTCTCATTCAGATATTTTAGTTTTAGTTGTGTAGTTGTCCAAGATCCTGCCGTCTGAATTGCCCATTGCCTTATTTTTGAACACAGTGGCAGTAATGAGCAAAGTAACAGAACTTTTCGATGCACCACGCTAACATTGCTAGTCCTGCGTGTTCGTCCGTGTCCAGAGTCCTCACGCTGCACGTGTTGCTGCTACTTGTTTTGTATTTTGAAAGCAGAAATCTTTACTGAGACAGAAGCACTGTACACACTATTGTATTCAACCACTAACGAATGAAAATAAAGTCCAATACTAATAGTTGCGACAAATATTAAATAAATGTAAAACTGTTGAGAATCTTTTGTCCTGACTTTTATTTCTTGAACTTTCCTCTTGTCACTTCAGTGTACCTAATCGAATTGTTGATGGCTATATTATATGTTCTATATTATACGTTTCCTGTTTCCGGTCTTTTTTTTATGCTAAGCTAGCCATCTCATTAAAAGGTGTAGTTGAGTAAATGTACTTACCTTCAACCGCTGGAAACAAATGGAGCATCACCGACTTTACAGCCACAACCTGCAGAGGAATGACGCAGTAACATTGTCATGACATCAAATAAGACGTACTAATTAAACACTTGTCACCGGCTATCTCTCAGCCACTACACTCATCTTGGTGACCTTTGGCCTTTCAGACAGCAGGGGCGTCTGCCGTCAAAGATGTGATTAACAAGGATTGTGATTGTGTGTGTGTGTGTGTGTGTGTGTGTGTGTGTGTGTGTGTGTGTGTGTGTGTGTGTGTGCGCTTGTTCACTGGAGGGTAGCGGCTCGAGTCCAAAGCAACACAAACTCTGCATGCTCCAGGTTTCCTCCGCTGACTGTGTGCATGTGTGTGTTCCCAGCGCTCTATAGAGGAGCAGTGGAGCGCTCAAAGATTTGGGGTGCCTGACAAAAACCTTGCTCTCTTTCCGTTTTCTCTTTTTTTTCTTTTCTGAACTTTTTGAACTCGCTCTTCTGTGTATTTCAAGTTTCAGTTCTGAAAGTATCATGCACTGCTTAATCAACATTTCTAAAAAGGGTTGAAAAGTCATAACATTTATAATATAGTATATCACAAAAGTCATAGTATAGTATGTCAAAAAGACACCTAGCTCACCCAGTAAGAGTGTTCGCCCCATCTAGGCTGAGTCCTGCAGTGGCCTGGGTTAGAATCTGACCTGCTGCCCTTTGCTACGTGTCATCCCCCATCTCTCTTCCTCTTTCATTCCTATCCACTGTCTCAATGTTATAAAGGGAAAAGCCCCAAAAAATTAACTTGGAAAAATAAATAAAAAAGTCATAGTATAGTATGTGAAAAAAAGAGGGAAAAAAGTCATGGTATATTATGTGAAAAAAGAGGAAACAAAGTCACAGTATAGTATGTTGAAAAAGTTATAGTATAGTATGTCAAAAAAAAGTTATAGTATAGTATGTCGAAAAAAAAAGAAAAAAGTCATAGTATAGCATGTCAAAAAAAGACATAGTATAGTGTGTGGAAAAAGGTTATAGTATACTATGTCGACAAAAGAGGGAAAAAAGTCATGGTATATTATGTGAAAAAAAGAGGAAAAAAGTTATAGTATAGTATGTTGAAAAAAAGTCATAGTATAGTCCTGGGTCCTCTAGCTCACCCAGTAAGAGTGTTCGCCCCATCTAGGCTGAGTCCTGCAGTGGCCTGGGTTAGAATCTGATCTGCTGCCCTTTGCTGCGTGTCATCCCCCATCTCTCTCCCTCTTTCATTCCTATCCACTGTCTCTATGTTATAAAGGGAAAAGCCCCAAAAAATTAACTTGGAAAAATAAATAAAAAAGTCATAGTATAGTATGTCGAAAAAAGTGGAAAAAAAGTCATAGTATAGTATGTGAAAAAAAGAGGGAAAAAAGTCACAGTATAGTATGTCAAAAAAAGTCATAATGAAGTATGTCGAAAAAAGAGGACAAAAGTCATAGTATACTATGTTGAAAAAAAGTCATAGTATAGTCCTGGGTCCTCTAGCTCACCCAGTAAGAGTGTTCGCCCCATCTAGGCTGAGTCCTGCAGTGGCCTGGATTAGAATCTGACCTGCTGCCCTTTGCTACGTGTCATCCCCCATCTCTCTCCCTCTTTCATTCCTATCCACTGTCTCTATGTTATAAAGGGAAAAGCCCCAAAAAATTATCTTGGAAAAATAAATAAAAAAAGTCAGTCATATATCGAAAAAAGTTATAGTATAGTATGTCGAAAAAAGAGGAAAAAAAGTCATAGTATAGTATGTCAAAAAAAGAGGAAAAAAAGTCATAGTATAGTATGTCAAAAAAAGAGGAAAAAAAGTCATAGTATAGTATGTCAAAAAAAGAGGAAAAAAAGTCATAGTATAGTATGTCGAAAAAAGTATAGTGTCAAAAAAAGAGGAAAAAAAGACATAGTATGTTGAAAAGAAGAGGAAAAAAAATCATAGTATAGTATGTTGAAAAAAGAGGAAAAAAATCATAGTATAGTATGTCAAAAAAAGAAGAAAAAAAGACATAGTATAGTATGTTGAAAAAAAGTCATAGTATAGTCCTGGGTCCTCTAGCTCACCCAGTAAGAGTGTTCGCCCCATCTAGGCTGAGTCCTGCAGTGGCCTGGGTTAGAATCTGATCTGCTGCCCTTTGCTGCGTGTCATCCCCCATCTCTCTCCCTCTTTCATTCCTATCCACTGTCTCTATGTTATAAAGGGAAAAGCACCCAAAAATTATCTTGGAAAAATGAATAAAAAAGTCATAGTATAATATGTCGAAAAAAGTTACAGTATAGTATGTCGAAAAAAGAGGAAAAAAAGACATAGTATAGTATGTTGAAAAAAAGAGGAAAAAAAAGACATAGTATAGTATCTGGAAAAAGATCATAGTATAGTATAGTATGTTGAAAAAAAGTCATAGTATAGTCCTGGGTCCTCTAGCTCACCCAGTAAGAGTGTTCGCCCCATCTAGGCTGAGTCCTGCAGTGGCCTGGGTTAGAATCTGACCTGCTGCCCTTTGCTGCGTGTCATCCCCCATCTCTCTCCCTCTTTCATTCCTATCCACTGTCTCTATGTTATAAAGGGAAAAGCCCCAAAAAATTATCTTGGAAAAATAAATGAAAAAGTCAAAAAAAAAAGTCATAGTATAGTATGTGAAAAAAAGAGGGAAAAAAGTCATAGTATAGTATGTCTAAAAAAGTTATAGCATAGTATGTCGAAAAAGGAGGAAAAAAAGACATAGTATGGTGTGTCAAAAAAAGAGGAAAAAAAGTCATAGTATAGTATGTCGAAAAAAGTATAGTGTCAAAAAAGAGGAAAAAAAAAAGACTTAGTATGTTGAAAAGAAGAGGAAAAAAAATCATAGTATAGTATGTTGAAAAAGAGGAAAAAAAATCATAGTATAGTATGTCAAAAAAAGAAGAAAAAAAGACATAGTATAGTATGTTGAAAAAAAAAGTCATAGTATAGTCCTGGGTCCTCTAGCTCACCCAGTAAGAGTGTTCGCCCATCTAGGCTGAGTCCTGCATTATGTGGAAAAAGGTCATAGTATAGTATTTCCAAAAAGGAGGAAAAAAAGTCATAGTATAGTATGTCAAAAAAAGAGGACAAAAAGTCATAGTATAGTATGTCAAAAAAAAGTCATAGTATAGTATGTCGAAAAAAGTATAGTGTCGAAAAAAAGACATAGTATGTTGAAAAGAAGAGGAAAAAAATCATAGTATAGTATGTTGAAAAAAAGAGGAAACAAATCATAAGAGGAAAAAAAAATAGTATAAAAAAAAAAAAATAGTATAGTATGTTGAAAAAAAGTCATAGTATAGTCCTGGGTCCTCTAGCTCACCCAGTAAGAGTGTTCGCCCCATCTAGGCTGAGTCCTGCAGTGGCCTGGGTTAGAATCTGACCTGCTGCCCTTTGCTGCGTGTCATCCCCAATCTCTCTCCCTCTTTCATTCCTATCCACTGTCTCTATGTTATAAAGGGAAAAGACCCCAAAAATTATCTTGGAAAAATAAATAAAAAAAGTCATATAGTACTATATAGTCATAGTATAGTATGTTAAAAAGAGGAAAAAAAAGTCATAGTATAGTATGTCTAAAAAAGTTATAGCATTGCTTGTCGAAAAAAGAGGAAAAAAAGACATAGTATAGTATGTTGAAAAAAAGAGGAAAAAATCATAGTATAGTATGTCGAAAAAAGAGGAAAAAAAGTCATAGTATAGTATGTCAAAAAAAGGAAAAAAGTCATAGTATAGTATGTCAAAAAAAGAGGATAAAAAGACATAGTACAGTATGTTGAAAAGAAAAGGAAAAAAAATCATAAGAGGAAAAAAATCATAGTATAGTATGTCAAAAAAAGAAGAAAAAAAGACATAGTATAGTATGTTGAAAAAAAGTCATAGTATAGTCCTGGGTCCTCTAGCTCACCCAGTAAGAGTGTTCGCCCCATCTAGGCTGAGTCCTGCAGTGGCCTGGGTTAGAATCTGACCTGCTGCCCTTTGCTGCGTGTCATCCCCCATCTCTCTCCCTCTTTCATTCCTATCCACTGTCTCTATGTTATAAAGGGAAAAGACCCCAAAAATTATCTTGGAAAAATAAATAAAAAAGTCATATAGTACTATATAGTCATAGTATAGTATGTTAAAAAAGAGGAAAAAAAGTCATAGTATAGTATGTCTAAAAAAGTTATAGCATTGCTTGTCGAAAAAAGAGGAAAAAAAGACATAGTATAGTATGTTGAAAAAAAAAGAAAAAAATCATAGTATAGTATGTCGAAAAAGAGGAAAAAAAAGTCATAGTATAGTATGTCAAAAAAAGAGGAAAAAAAGTCATAGTATAGTATGTCAAAAAAAGAGGATAAAAAGACATAGTACAGTATGTTGAAAAGAAAAGGAAAAAAAATCATAAGAGGAAAAAAATCATAGTATAGTATGTCAAAAAAAGAAGAAAAAAAGACATAGTATAGTATGTTGAAAAAAAGTCATAGTATAGTCCTGGGTCCTCTAGCTCACCCAGTAAGAGTGTTCGCCCCATCTAGGCTGAGTCCTGCAGTGGCCTGGGTTAGAATCTGACCTGCTGCCCTTTGCTACGTGTCATCCCCCATCTCTCTCCCTCTTTCATTCCTATCCACTGTCTCTATGTTATAAAGGGAAAAGCCCCCAAAAATTATCTTGGAAAAATAAATGAAAAAGTCATAGTATAGTATGTGAAAAAAAGAGGGAAAAAAGTCATGGTATATTATGTGAAAAAATAGGAAAAAAAGTCACAGTATAGTATGTCGAAAAAAAGAGGAAAAAAAGACATAGTATAGTATGTGGAAAAAGGTCATAGCATAGTATGTTGAAAAAGTTATAGAATAGTATGTTGAAAAAAAGAGTAAAAAACGTCATAGTATAGTATGTGAAAAAAAGAGGGAAAAAAGTCACAGTATAGTATGTCAAAAAAAGTCAAAATGAAGTATGTCGAAAAAAGAGGACAAAAGTCATAGTATAGTATGTTGAAAAAAAGTCATAGTATAGTCCTGGGTCCTCTAGCTCACCCAGTAAGAGTGTTCGCCCCATCTAGGCTGAGTCCTGCAGTGGCCTGGGTTAGAATCTGATCTGCTAACCTTTGCTGCGTGTCATCCCCCATCTCTCTCCCTCTTTCATTCCTATCCACTGTCTCTATGTTATAAAGGGAAAAGCACCCAAAAATTATCTTGGAAAAATGAATAAAAAAGTCATAGTATTATATGTCGAAAAAAGTTACAGTATAGTATGTCGAAAAAAGAGGAAAAAAAGACATAGTATAGTATGTTGAAAAAAAGAGGAAAAAAAAGACATAGTATAGTATCTGAAAAAAGATCATAGTATAGTATAGTATGTTGAAAAAAAGTCATAGTATAGTCCTGGGTCCTCTAGCTCACCCAGTAAGAGTGTTCGCCCCATCTAGGCTGAGTCCTGCAGTGGCCTGGGTTAGAATCTGACCTGCTGCCCTTTGCTGCGTGTCATCCCCCATCTCTCTCCCTCTTTCATTCCTATCCACTGTCTCTATGTTATAAAGGGAAAAGCCCCAAAAAATTATCTTGGAAAAATAAATGAAAAAGTCAAAAAAAAAAAAAAAAATAGTATAGTATGTGAAAAAAAGAGGGAAAAAAGTCATAGTATAGTATGTCTAAAAAAGTTATAGCATAGTATGTCGAAAAAGGAGGAAAAAAAGACATAGTATGGTGTGTCAAAAAAAGAGGAAAAAAAGTCATAGTATAGTATGTCGAAAAAAGTATAGTGTCAAAAAAAGAGGAAAAAAAGACTTAGTATGTTGAAAAGAAGAGGAAAAAAAATCATAGTATAGTATGTTGAAAAAAGAGGAAAAAAATCATAGTATAGTATGTCAAAAAAAGAAGAAAAAAAGACATAGTATAGTATGTTGAAAAAAAGTCATAGTATAGTCCTGGGTCCTCTAGCTCACCCAGTAAGAGTGTTCGCCCCATCTAGGCTGAGTCCTGCATTATGTGGAAAAAGGTCATAGTATAGTATTTCCAAAAAGGAGGAAAAAAAGTCATAGTATAGTATGTCAAAAAAAGAGGACAAAAAGTCATAGTATAGTATGTCAAAAAAAGTCATAGTATAGTATGTCGAAAAAAGTATAGTGTCGAAAAAAAGACATAGTATGTTGAAAAGAAGAGGAAAAAAATCATAGTATAGTATGTTGAAAAAAGAGGAAACAAATCATAAGAGGAAAAAAATCATAGTATAGTATGTCAAAAAAAGAAGAAAAAAAGACATAGTATAGTATGTTGAAAAAAAGTCATAGTATAGTCCTGGGTCCTCTAGCTCACCCAGTAAGAGTGTTCGCCCCATCTAGGCTGAGTCCTGCAGTGGCCTGGGTTAGAATCTGACCTGCTGCCCTTTGCTGCGTGTCATCCCCCATCTCTCTCCCTCTTTCATTCCTATCCACTGTCTCTATGTTATAAAGGGAAAAGACCCCAAAAATTATCTTGGAAAAATAAATAAAAAAAGTCATATAGTACTATATAGTCATAGTATAGTATGTTAAAAAAGAGGAAAAAAAGTCATAGTATAGTATGTCTAAAAAAGTTATAGCATTGCTTGTCGAAAAAAGAGGAAAAAAAGACATAGTATAGTATGTTGAAAAAAAGAGGAAAAAATCATAGTATAGTATGTCGAAAAAAGAGGAAAAAAAGTCATAGTATAGTATGTCAAAAAAAGAGGAAAAAAAGTCATAGTATAGTATGTCAAAAAAAGAGGATAAAAAGACATAGTACAGTATGTTGAAAAGAAAAGGAAAAAAAATCATAAGAGGAAAAAAATCATAGTATAGTATGTCAAAAAAAGAAGAAAAAAAGACATAGTATAGTATGTTGAAAAAAAGTCATAGTATAGTCCTGGGTCCTCTAGCTCACCCAGTAAGAGTGTTCGCCCCATCTAGGCTGAGTCCTGCAGTGGCCTGGGTTAGAATCTGACCTGCTGCCCTTTGCTGCGTGTCATCCCCCATCTCTCTCCCTCTTTCATTCCTATCCACTGTCTCTATGTTATAAAGGGAAAAGCCCCAAAAAATTATCTTGGAAAAATAAATAAAAAAGTCATAGTATAGTATGTGAAAAAAAGAGGGAAAAAAGTCATGGTATATTATGTGAAAAAAGAGGAAAAAAAGTCACAGTATAGTATGTCGAAAAAAAGACATAGTATAGTATGTGGAAAAAGGTCATAGTATAGTATGTTGAAAAAGTTATAGAATAGTATGTTGAAAAAAAAGAGTAAAAAAAGTCATAGTATAGTATGTGAAAAAAAGAGGGAAAAAAGTCACAGTATAGTATGTCAAAAAAAGTCAAAATGAAGTATGTCGAAAAAAGAGGACAAAAGTCATAGTATACTATGTTGAAAAAAAGTCATAGTATAGTCCTGGGTCCTCTAGCTCACCCAGTAAGAGTGTTCGCCCCATCTAGGCTGAGTTCTGCAGTGGCCTGGGTTAGAATCTGACCTGCTGCCCTTTGCTACGTGTCATCCCCCATCTCTCTCCCTCTTTCATTCCTATCCACTGTCTCTATGTTATAAAGGGAAAAGCCCCAAAAAATTATCTTGGAAAAATAAATAAAAAAAGTCATAGTCATATATCGAAAAAAGTTATAGTATAGTATGTCGAAAAAAGAGGAAAAAAAGTCATAGTATAGTATGTCAAAAAAAGAGGAAAAAAGTCATAGTATAGTATGTCAAAAAAAGAGGATAAAAAGACATCGTATAGTATGTTGAAAAGAAGAGGAAAAAAAATCATAAGAGGAAAAAAATCATAGTATAGTATGTCAAAAAAAGAAGAAAAAAAGACATAGTATAGTATGTTGAAAAAAAGTCATAGTATAGTCCTGGGTCCTCTAGCTCACCCAGTAAGAGTGCTCGCCCCATCTAGGCTGAGTCCTGCAGTGGCCTGGGTTAGAATCTGACCTGCTGCCCTTTGCTGCGTGTCATCCCCCATCTCTCTCCCTCTTTCATTCCTATCCACTGTCTCTATGTTATAAAGGGAAAAGACCCCAAAAATTATCTTGGAAAAATAAATAAAAAAGTCATATAGTACTATATAGTCATAGTATAGTATGTTAAAAAAAGAGGAAAAAAAGTCATAGTATAGTATGTCTAAAAAAGTTATAGCATTGCTTGTCGAAAAAAGAGGAAAAAAAGACATAGTATAGTATGTTGAAAAAAAGAGGAAAAAATCATAGTATAGTATGTCGAAAAAAGAGGAAAAAAAGTCATAGTATAGTATGTCAAAAAAAGAGGAAAAAAAGTCATAGTATAGTATGTCAAAAGAAGAGGATAAAAAGACATAGTACAGTATGTTGAAAAGAAAAGGAAAAAAAATCATAAGAGGAAAAAAATCATAGTATAGTATGTCAAAAAAAGAAGAAAAAAAGACATAGTATAGTATGTTGAAAAAAAGTCATAGTATAGTCCTGGGTCCTCTAGCTCACCCAGTAAGAGTGTTCGCCCCATCTAGGCTGAGTCCTGCAGTGGCCTGGGTTAGAATCTGACCTGCTGCCCTTTGCTGCGTGTCATCCCCCATCTCTCTCCCTCTTTCATTCCTATCCACTGTCTCTATGTTATAAAGGGAAAAGCCCCAAAAAATTATCTTGGAAAAATAAATGAAAAAGTCAAAAAAAAAAGTCATAGTATAGTATGTGAAAAAAAGAGGGAAAAAAGTCATAGTATAGTATGTCTAAAAAAGTTATAGCATAGTATGTCGAAAAAGGAGGAAAAAAAGACATAGTATGGTGTGTCAAAAAAAGAGGAAAAAAAGTCATAGTATAGTATGTCGAAAAAAGTATAGTGTCAAAAAAAGAGGAAAAAAAGACTTAGTATGTTGAAAAGAAGAGGAAAAAAAATCATAGTATAGTATGTTGAAAAAAGAGGAAAAAAATCATAGTATAGTATGTCAAAAAAAGAAGAAAAAAAGACATAGTATAGTATGTTGAAAAAAAGTCATAGTATAGTCCTGGGTCCTCTAGCTCACCCAGTAAGAGTGTTCGCCCCATCTAGGCTGAGTCCTGCATTATGTGGAAAAAGGTCATAGTATAGTATTTCCAAAAAGGAGGAAAAAAAGTCATAGTATAGTATGTCAAAAAAAGAGGACAAAAAAGTCATAGTATAGTATGTCAAAAAGTCATAGTATAGTATGTCGAAAAAAGTATAGTGTCGAAAAAAAGACATAGTATGTTGAAAAGAAGAGGAAAAAAATCATAGTATAGTATGTTGAAAAAAGAGGAAACAAATCATAAGAGGAAAAAAATCATAGTATAGTATGTCAAAAAAAGAAGAAAAAAAGACATAGTATAGTATGTTGAAAAAAAGTCATAGTATAGTCCTGGGTCCTCTAGCTCACCCAGTAAGAGTGTTCGCCCCATCTAGGCTGAGTCCTGCAGTGGCCTGGGTTAGAATCTGATCTGCTAACCTTTGCTGCGTGTCATCCCCCATCTCTCTCCCTCTTTCATTCCTATCCACTGTCTCTATGTTATAAAGGGAAAAGCACCCAAAAATTATCTTGGAAAAATAAATAAAAAAGTCAAAAAAAAAAGTCATAGTATAGTATGTGAAAAAAAGAGGGAAAAAAGTCATAGTATAGTATGTCTAAAAAAGTTATAGCATAGTATGTCGAAAAAGGAGGAAAAAAAGACATAGTATGGTGTGTCGAAAAAAAGTCATAGTATAGTATGTCAACAAAAGACGAAAAAAAGTCATAGTATAGTATGTCAAAAAAAGAGGAAAAAAAGACAGTATAGTATGTCGAAAAAGGTTATAGTATAGTATGTCGAAAAAAGAAGAAAAAAGTTATAGTATGTCAAAAAAAAGGAAAAAAAGTCATAGTATAGTATGTCGAAAAAAGTATAGTGTCAAAAAAAGTGTCAAAAAAAGACATAGAATAGTATGTTGAAAAAAGAGGAAAAAAAGACATAGTATAGTATGTTGAAAAAAAGTCATAGTATAGTCCTGGGTCCTCTAGCTCACCCAGTAAGAGTGTTCGCCCCATCTAGGCTGAGTCCTGCAGTGGCCTGGGTTAGAATCTGACCTGCTGCCCTTTGCTGCGTGTCATCCCCCATCTCTCTCCCTCTTTCATTCCTATCCACTGTCTCTATGTCATAAAGGGAAAAGCCCCAAAAAATTATCTTGGAAAAATAAATAAAAAAGTCATACTATAGTATATCGAAAAAAGTTATAGTATAGTATGTCAAAAAAAAGAGGAAAAAAAGTCATAGTATAGTATGTCGAAAAAGGTTATAGTATAGCGTGTCGAAAAAAGAGGAAAAAAAGACATAGTATAGTATGTCAAAAAAAGAGGAAAAAAAGTCATAGTATAGTATGTCAAAAAAAGAGGAAAAAAAGACAGTATAGTATGTCAAATAAAGAGGAAAAAAGTCATAGTAGAGTATATCGAAAAAAGAGCAAAAAAAGTCATAGTATAGTATGTCAAAAAAAGACGAAAAAAGACATAGTATAGTATGTCGAAAAAAGTATAGTGTCAATAAAAGAGGAAAAAAAGACATAGTATAGTAAGTTTAAAAGAAGAGGAAAAAAAATCATAGTATAGTATGTTGAAAAAAGAGGAAAAAAATCATAGTATAGTATGTCGAAAAAAGAAGAAAAAAAGACATAGTATAGTATGTTGAAAAAAAGTCATAGTATAGTCCTGGGTCCTCTAGCTCACCCAGTAAGAGTGTTCGCCCCATCTAGGCTGAGTCCTGCAGTGGCCTGGGTTAGAATCTGATCTGCTGCCCTTTGCTGCGTGTCATCCCCCATCTCTCTCCCTCTTTCATTCCTATCCACTGTCTCTATGTTATAAAGGGAAAAGCACCCAAAAATTATCTTGGAAAAATAAATAAAAAAGTCAAAAAAAAAAGTCATAGTATAGTATGTGAAAAAAAGAGGGAAAAAAGTCATAGTATAGTATGTCTAAAAAAGTTACAGCATAGTATGTCGAAAAAGGAGGAAAAAAAGACATAGTATGGTGTGTCGAAAAAAGAGGAAAAAAAGGCATAGTATAGTATGTTGAAAAGAAGAGGAAAAAAAGTCATAGTATAGTATGTCAACAAAAGACGAAAAAAAGTCATAGTATAGTATGTCAAAAAAAGAGGAAAAAAAGACAGTATAGTATGTCGAAAAAGGTTATAGTATAGTATGTCGAAAAAAGAAGAAAAAAGTTATAGTATGTCAAAAAAAAGAGGAAAAAAAGTCATAGTATAGTATGTCGAAAAAAGTATAGTGTCAAAAAAAGTGTCAAAAAAAGACATAGAATAGTATGTTGAAAAAAGAGGAAAAAAAGACATAGTATAGTATGTTGAAAAAAAGTCATAGTATAGTCCTGGGTCCTCTAGCTCACCCAGTAAGAGTGTTCGCCCCATCTAGGCTGAGTCCTGCAGTGGCCTGGGTTAGAATCTGACCTGCTGCCCTTTGCTGCGTGTCATCCCCCATCTCTCTCCCTCTTTCATTCCTATCCACTGTCTCTATGTCATAAAGGGAAAAGCCCCAAAAAATTATCTTGGAAAAATAAATAAAAAAGTCATACTATAGTATATCGAAAAAAGTTATAGTATAGTATGTCAAAAAAAAGAGGAAAAAAAGTCATAGTATAGTATGTCGAAAAAGGTTATAGTATAGCGTGTCGAAAAAAGAGGAAAAAACACATAGTATAGTATGTCAAAAAAGAGGAAAAAAAAAGTCATAGTATAGTATGTCAAAAAAAAAAGAGGAAAAAAAGACAGTATAGTATGTCAAATAAAGAGGAAAAAAGTCATAGTAGAGTATATCGAAAAAAGAGCAAAAAAAGTCATAGTATAGTATGTCAAAAAAAGACGAAAAAAGACATAGTATAGTATGTCGAAAAAGGTTATAGTATAGCGTGTCGAAAAAAAGAGGAAAAAAAGACATAGTATAGTATGTCAAAAAAAGAGGAAAAAAAGTCATAGTATAGTATGTCGAAAAAAGTATAGTGTCAAAAAAAGAGGAAAAAAAGACATAGTATAGTAAGTTTAAAAGAAGAGGAAAAAAAATCATAGTATAGTATGTTGAAAAAAGAGGAAAAAAATCATAGTATAGTATGTCGAAAAAAGAAGAAAAAAAGACATAGTATAGTATGTTGAAAAAAAGTCATAGTATAGTCCTGGGTCCTCTAGCTCACCCAGTAAGAGTGTTCGCCCCATCTAGGCTGAGTCCTGCAGTGGCCTGGGTTAGAATCTGATCTGCTGCCCTTTGCTGCGTGTCATCCCCCATCTCTCTCCCTCTTTCATTCCTATCCACTGTCTCTATGTTATAAAGGGAAAAGCACCCAAAAATTATCTTGGAAAAATGAATAAAAAAGTCATAGTATAATATGTCGAAAAAAGTTACAGTATAGTATGTCGAAAAAAGAGGAAAAAAAGACATAGTATAGTATGTTGAAAAAAAGAGGAAAAAAAAGACATAGTATAGTATGTGGAAAAAGATCATAGTATAGTATAGTATGTTGAAAAAAAGTCATAGTATAGTCCTGGGTCCTCTAGCTCACCCAGTAAGAGTGTTCGCCCCATCTAGGCTGAGTCCTGCAGTGGCCCGGGTTAGAATCTGACCTGCTGCCCTTTGCTACGTGTCGTCCCCCATCTCTCTCCCTCTTTCATTCCTATCCACTGTCTCTATGTTATAAAGGGAAAAGCCCCAAAAAATTATCTTGGAAAAATAAATGAAAAAGTCAAAAAAAAAAAGTCATAGTATAGTATGTGAAAAAAGGAGGAAAAAAAGACATAGTATGGTGTGTCGAAAAAAGAGGAAAAAAAGGCATAGTATAGTATGTTGAAAAGAAGAGGAAAAAAAATCATAGTATAGTATGTCGAAAAAAGAGGAAAAAAAGTCATAGTATAGTATGTTGAAAAAAAGTCATAGTATAGTCCTGGGTCCTCTAGCTCACCCAGTAAGAGTGTTCGCCCCATCTAGGCTGAGTCCTGCAGTGGCCTGGGTTAGAATCTGATCTGCTGCCCTTTGCTGCGTGTCATCCCCCATCTCTCTCCCTCTTTCATTCCTATCCACTGTCTCTATGTTATAAAGGGAAAAGCCCCAAAAAATTATCTTGGAAAAATAAATAAAAAAGTCATAGTATAGTATATCGAAAAAAGTTATAGTATAGTATGTCGAAAAAAGAGGAAAAAAAGTCATAGAATAGTATGTCAAAAAAAGAGGAAAAAAAGTCATAGTATAGTATGTCAAAAAAAGAGGATAAAAAGACATAGTATAGTATGTCGAAAAAAGAGGAAAAAAAGTCATAGTATAGTATGTCAAAAAAAGAGGAAAAAAAGACATAGTATAGTATGTTGAAAAGAAGAGGAAAAAAAATCATAAGAGGAAAAAAATCATAGTATAGTATGTCAAAAAAAGAAGAAAAAAAGACATTGTATAGTATGTTGAAAAAAAGTCATAGTATAGTCCTGGGTCCTCTAGCTCAGTGGTTCCCAACCTGGGGTCCGGGCACCCCCAGGGGGGGCGGCAAAGATCACAGGGGGGGCGCGAGTCTTTATCTGGTTTGAGGTTGAGGTAAAAAAAAATGTTTTGCACATTATTATAATACAAATTATAATACACTAGAATATCTAATGTATACAAAAGTCTGTATGAAAACTATATATTTTGTTGTATCCTCAATTTTCCTGCCCCACGGCATCACTATTTTATGAATGAAACATGCCGGAGAAACAGTGCTGATAACTCCTCTGTATCAAAAAAGAAAGAGAGGCTCTATCTCGAGAGTTACCTCAACTTCGGTTTTGGGTGGGGGGGGGCTCAGCTTTTCTTAGACATGAGTAGGGGGGGCGCCAAGGAAAAAAGGTTGGGAACCACTGCTCTAGCTCACCCAGTAAGAGTGTTCGCCCCATCTAGGCTGAGTCCTGCAGTGGCCTGGGTTAGAATCTGACCTGCTGCCCTTTGCTGCGTGTCATCCCCCATCTCTCTCCCTCTTTCATTCCTATCCACTGTCTCTATGTTATAAAGGGAAAAGCCCCCAAAAATTATCTTGGAAAAATAAATAAAAAAGTCATAGTATAGTATGTCGAAAAAAGTCATAGTATAGCATGTCAAAAAAAGAGGAAAAAAAGACATAATATAGTATGTCAAAAAAGAGTAAAAAAAATCATAGTATAGCATGTCGAAAAAAGTGGAAAAAAAGACATAGTATAGTATGTTGAAAAAAGTTATAGTATAGCATGTTGAAAAAAGAGGAAAAATAGTCATAGTATAGTATGTCTAAAAAAGTTATAGCATTGCGTGTCGAAAAAAGAGGAAAAAAAGACATTATAGTATGTTGAAAAAAAGAGGAAAAAAAATCATAGTATAGTATGTCGAAAAAAAGTTATAGTATAGCAGTGGGGAACCTTCAGGGCCTTCAACGCCTTCAGAGAAGGCCTAAACATAATAATAAATAATAATTAATTTAATTTCATAATAATAATAATAATTAAGTATTAATATTTTTTATTTTTTTATTTCTATCTCATTTAATTTAATACAATACATTTAATACATTTTCTCTCATCTATGTTCTAAAGTTAAGCTTACTGTCAAGGTCATGTCCTGAAAACATGTTATCCAATCAGAATCGTCTGTCTCTATTAAGGCCCGGTTAGCTGGCTCATTCATTGGTTAGGACTTCACGAATCCCGGGGAAGGCCAAGCTATGTGTTTAGATGGGGAGAGTGACGGGCAAATCGACCAATCACGCTTTGATTTGAAGTGGGCGGGAAAAAAACAAAAGATTGTAGGCCTTCATGAAGTCCGAATCTCTGCAGAGTGGTGACAGCAAGGGGGTAAGCTTCGCTTCAGAACGCAAACTGCCGATGGCGCCATTTTGTTGCTACGAAGCGATCACCTCTTGTTAGCATTACACTGACCGCCATTTTTGTTTTACGTCACTTGACTGCGAATAACTTTACATCTGAAGCGTTTAAAGACTCTATTTGTCCGTTGTTTATTTCTAAAGAAACACGACAATGTATAAAAGGCTCCATTACCTTGTACCTCACGTTATAGCTCCGTAGCAGAAGTTTTTGTAAAAATAAGCTAACGATTGTGTCATAACCAAGTGACTTACTGTCGCATAGTAGAGGAATTACCGTACAGTACAGGAGAAGCTTGCAGGCAGTTTTGACTTACATTAGCTGTTTAGGTTTAATAACTAGCATGTTAGTTAGCAATAATTAGCCTGTGCTTATGTTATCTCCTTACATACACCTACACTCTCCGTCACTGTAAGATTGGAAATGATTGAGATTTCTCTTGTCACAGCTTCCAGAAGACTTACAACTTTCAGACACGTTGCTCACGTCACATTTACATTGTCTCTGTCAGTTGGAGGCTGCGCAGTAAAGCAAGTGATCACCGGAAAAGTGCTTCTAATATCCTTCACTGGTCTCCATCCAGAGCAACGCGGTCTATTGGTCCATTGTATATATGTCAATGGGTGAGAGCGGTTGAGAGACAGAGTTAAATGGCGGAAGACGAGAGTGACGTTGTGGCTAGCTTGATAGCATCGCCTTTTTCAAGGCGGCCTTTCACAGAAAAACTTGAAATAATAAAAAAAGGAAGACCAACTCCAGAACTGGAATTAAAAGAAAAGGTTAAGAAAGTGGAAAGGCATTTCAAGACCGAAAATGATCAGCGATATCCATGGATGGTTTACTTTTTAAACTGACAAGTCATCCACCTGGTTCAGCGGCGGATTTGTCAGCTTTACAAATCTGACAAAGTCAGCCCACCGACATCAAGATTCTGTGGCACGCCTGCAAGCGACTTTTGGGGACACAAGAGTTGATCTTCAGCTAGATGAGCAGCGCCCACCTCCTCCGTGGAGCGGTCTTTCTCGGCTCTGAAGCACATCAAGACGCACGCCAGGAACAGTACTGGACAGGATCGCCTGGGAGCATTGGCACTGATGTCCATAGAGAAATCACTTCTTTTGGAGGTCAAATCAAAGGACAAACTTTATGACGCCGCCCCAGCTTTGTGTAACTTTTGGCGTATTGTTATTTTGAAGTTGTATTGTAGATTGATGATGCTCATGGATTTATTTGTCAATGTCTGAATGATTTGTAATGCGCCGTGATTTCTTAGCGCTGTCCATGGTGACGCGGTGACATTCTGGGTGACCTAATTTTATATTTCCAGATTTTGGCTTTAGAGTATGTTTATTTAATTTCAACTATGTAGCCTAAATGGTCTTCAGTTTTCTGAAGTTAATGTTGAGAATGTTTCTTGTTGCGGAGAATGTTATTAACGTTATGGTCTATTTGTTTACATCTTTGTCATCGTTAATTAAAGGATTGCACTTGTTAAACCCTTTCAATTCATCGTACTGTTGCTTTTTTCCGCGATGATTTCTTTTCTCGGCGGTGATGGCCGAGGTGAAGGCCCAGCTGTAGTACTCACGGTTCGCCACTGTAGTATAACATGTTGAAAAAAGAGGAAAAAAAGACATAGTATAGTATGTGGAAAAAGGTCATAGTATAGTATGTGGAAAAAAGTTATAGTATAGTATGTTGAAAAAAAGAGGAAAAAAATCATAGTATAGTATGTCGAAAAAAGAAGAAAAAAAGTTATAGTATAGTATGTCAAAAAAAGAGGAAAAAAAGTCATAGTATAGTATGTCAACAAAAGACGAAAAAAAGTCATAGTATAGTATGTCAAAAAAAGAGGAAAAAAAGACAGTATAGTATGTCGAAAAAGGTTATAGTATAGTATGTCGAAAAAAGAAGAAAAAAAAAATAGTATGTCAAAAAGAGGAAAAAAAAAGTCATAGTATAGTATGTCAACAAAAAGACGAAAAAAGTCATAGTATAGTATGTCAAAAAAAGAGGAAAAAAAGACAGTATAGTATGTCGAAAAAGGTTATAGTATAGTATGTCGAAAAAAGAAGAAAAAAAGTTATAGTATGTCAAAAAAAAGAGGAAAAAAAGTCATAGTATAGTATGTTGAAAAAAAGTCATAGTATAGTCCTGGGTCCTCTAGCTCACCCAGTAAGAGTGTTCGCCCCATCTAGGCTGAGTCCTGCAGTGGCCTGGGTTAGAATCTGACCTGCTGCCCTTTGCTGCGTGTCATCCCCCATCTCTCTCCCTCTTTCATTCCTATCCACTGTCTCTATGTCATAAAGGGAAAAGCCCCAAAAAATTATCTTGGAAAAATAAATAAAAAAGTCATACTATAGTATATCGAAAAAAGTTATAGTATAGTATGTCAAAAAAAAGAGGAAAAAAAGTCATAGTATAGTATGTCGAAAAAGGTTATAGTATAGCGTGTCGAAAAAAGAGGAAAAAAAGACATAGTATAGTATGTCAAAAAAAGAGGAAAAAAAGTCATAGTATAGTATGTCAAAAAAAGAGGAAAAAAAGACATAGTATAGTATGTCAAATAAAGAGGAAAAAAAGTCATAGTATAGTATATCGAAAAAAGAGCAAAAAAAGTCATAGTATAGTATGTCAAAAAGATTTAAAAAAAGACATAGTATAGTATGTCGAAAAAGGTTATAGTATAGCGTGTCGAAAAAAGAGGAAAAAAAGACATAGTATAGTATGTCAAAAAAAGAGGAAAAAAAGTCATAGTATAGTATGTCGAAAAAAGTATAGTGTCAAAAAAAGAGGAAAAAAAGACATAGTATAGTAAGTTTAAAAGAAGAGGAAAAAAAATCATAGTATAGTATGTCAAAAAAAGAGGAAAAAAAGACATAGTATAGTATGTCAAATAAAGAGGAAAAAAAGTCATAGTATAGTATATCGAAAAAAGAGCAAAAAAAGTCATAGTATAGTATGTCAAAAAAAGACGAAAAAAAGACATAGTATAGTATGTCGAAAAAGGTTATAGTATAGCGTGTCGAAAAAAGAGGAAAAAAAGACATAGTATAGTATGTCAAAAAAAGAGGAAAAAAAGTCATAGTATAGTATGTCGAAAAAAGTATAGTGTCAAAAAAAAAGAGGAAAAAAACATACATAGTATAGTAAGTTTAAAAAGAAGAGGAAAAAAAATCATAGTATAGTATGTTGAAAAAAGAGGAAAAAAATCATAGTATAGTATGTCGAAAAAAGAAGAAAAAAAGACATAGTATAGTATGTTGAAAAAAAGTCATAGTATAGTCCTGGGTCCTCTAGCTCACCCAGTAAGAGTGTTCGCCCCATCTAGGCTGAGTCCTGCAGTGGCCTGGGTTAGAATCTGACCTGCTGCCCTTTGCTGCGTGTCATCCCCCATCTCTCTCCCTCTTTCATTCCTATCCACTGTCTCTATGTCATAAAGGGAAAAGCCCCAAAAAATTATCTTGGAAAAATAAATAAAAAAGTCATACTATAGTATATCGAAAAAAGTTATAGTATAGTATGTCAAAAAAAAGAGGAAAAAAAGTCATAGTATAGTATGTCGAAAAAGGTTATAGTATAGCGTGTCGAAAAAAGGGAAAAAAAAAGACATAGTATAGTATGTCAAAAAAAAAGAGGAAAAAAAGTCATAGTATAGTATGTCAAAAAAAGAGGAAAAAAAGACATAGTATAGTATGTCAAATAAAGAGGAAAAAAAGTCATAGTATAGTATATCGAAAAAAGAGCAAAAAAAGTCATAGTATAGTATGTCAAAAAAAGACGAAAAAAAGACATAGTATAGTATGTCGAAAAAGGTTATAGTATAGCGTGTCGAAAAAAGAGGAAAAAAAGACATAGTATAGTATGTCAAAAAAAGAGGAAAAAAAGTCATAGTATAGTATGTCGAAAAAAGTATAGTGTCAAAAAAAGAGGAAAAAAAGACATAGTATAGTAAGTTTAAAAGAAGAGGAAAAAAAATCATAGTATAGTATGTCAAAAAAAGAGGAAAAAAAGACATAGTATAGTATGTCAAATAAAGAGGAAAAAAAGTCATAGTATAGTATATCGAAAAAAGAGCAAAAAAAGTCATAGTATAGTATGTCAAAAAAAGACGAAAAAAAGACATAGTATAGTATGTCGAAAAAGGTTATAGTATAGCGTGTCGAAAAAAGAGGAAAAAAAGACATAGTATAGTATGTCAAAAAAAGAGGAAAAAAAGTCATAGTATAGTATGTCGAAAAAAGTATAGTGTCAAAAAAAGAGGAAAAAAAGACATAGTATAGTAAGTTTAAAAGAAGAGGAAAAAAAATCATAGTATAGTATGTCGAAAAAAGAAGAAAAAAAGACATAGTATAGTATGTTGAAAAAAAGTCATAGTATAGTCCTGGGTCCTCTAGCTCACCCAGTAAGAGTGTTCGCCCCATCTAGGCTGAGTCCTGCAGTGGCCTGGGTTAGAATCTGACCTGCTGCCCTTTGCTGCGTGTCATCCCCCATCTCTCTCCCTCTTTCATTCCTATCCACTGTCTCTATGTTATAAAGGGAAAAGCCCCAAAAAATTATCTTGGAAAAATGAATAAAAAAGTCATAGTATAGTATGTCGAAAAAAGTTATAATATAGCATGTCAAAAAAAGAGGAAAAAAAGACATAGTATAGTATGGAAAAAAAGTTACAGTATAGTATGTCGAAAAAAGAGGAAAAAAAGTTATAGTATAGCATGTTGAAAAAAAGAGGAAAAAAAGACAGTATATTATGTTGAAAAAGATCATAGTATAGTATGTTGAAAAAAAGTCATAGTATAGTATGTCAAAAAAAGAGGAAAAAAAGCCATAGTATAGTATGTCGAGAAAGAGGAAAAAAAAGACATAGTATAGTATGTCAAAAAAAGTTATAGTATAGTATGTTGAAAAAAGTCATAGTATGTTGAAAAAAGAGGAAAAAAGTCATAGTATAGTCCTGGGTCCTCTAGCTCACCCAGTAAGAGTGTTCACCCCATCTAGGCTGAGTCCTGCAGTGGCCTGGGTTAGAATCTGACCTGCTGCCCTTTGCTGCGTGTCATCCCCCATCTCTCTCCCTCTTTCATTCCTATCCACTTTCTCTATTTTATAAAGAGAAAAGCCCCAAAAAATTATCTTGGAAAAATAAATAAAAAAGTCATAGTATAGTATGTCGAAAAAAGTGGAAAAAAAGTCATAATATAGTAGGTGAAAAAAAGAGGGAAAAAAGTCATGGTACATTATGTGAAAAAAGAGGAAAGAAAGTCACATTATAGTATGTCGAAAAAAGTTATAGTATAGCATGTTGAAAAAAAGAGGAAAAAAAGACATAGTATAGTATGTGGTAAAAGGTCATAGTATAGTATGTTGAAAAAGTTATAGTATAGCATGTTGGAAAAAAAGAGGAAAAAAAGACATAGTATAGTATGTCGAAAAAGGTTATAGTATAGCGTGTCGAAAAAAGAGGAAAAGAAGACATAGTATGGTATGTCAAAAAAGAGGAAAAAAAGTCATAGTATAGTATGTTGAAAAGAAGAGGAAAAAAGTCATAATAAAGTATATTGAAAAAAGAGGAAAAAAGTCATAGTATAGTATGTCGAAAAAAGACGAAAAAAAGACATAGTATAGTATGTTGAAAAAAAGTCCTTTGCTACGTGTCATCCCCCATCTCTCTCCCTTTTTCATTCCTATCCACTTTCTCTATTTTATAAAGGGAAAAGCCCCAAAAAATGATCTTGGAAAAATGTCGAAAAAAGAGCAAAAAAAGTTATAGTATAGCATGTTGAAAAAAGAAGATAAAAAAGACATAGTATATTATGTGGAAAAAGATCATAGTATAGTATGTCGAAAAAAGTCAAAGTATAGTATGTCGAAAAAAGTGGAAAAAAAGACAGTATAGGATGTCAAAAAAAGTCATAGCATAGCGTGTCGAAAAAAGAGGAAAAAAAGACATAATATAGTATGTCGAAAAAAAGTCATAGTATAGTATGTGGAAAAAGGTCATAGTATAGTATGTTGAAAAAAAGTCATAGTATAGTATGTCTAAAAAAGTTATAGTATAGTATGTCAAAAAAAGAGGAAAAAAGTCAAAAGTGGAAAAAAGTCATAGTATAGTATGTCGAAAAAAAGTCACAATAAAGTACGTCTAAAAAAGTTATAGTATAGTATGTCAAAAAAAGAGGAAAAAAGTCAAAAGTGGAAAAAAGTCATAGTATAGTATGTCGAAAAAAAGTCACAATAAAGTACGTCTAAAAAAGTTATAGTATAGTATGTCGAAAAAAAAGAGGATAAAAGTCATAGTATAGCATGTCGAAAAAAGTGTGTCCTGGTTGGCTCAGCGGGTAGAGCAGGCGCACATGTACTGAGAGGTTTATGCCTCGACGCAGAGGTGTGACGATTTCCTGCATGTCTTCCCCTCTCTCTCTCTCTCTCTCTCTCTCTCTCTCTCCCTTTCTCACCTAGCTGTCCTGTCAATTAAAGGCGGAAAAGCCCGAAAAAAACAGTGGCAACACTAGAATAGACAACATTTTCTAAACATCCAAAGCCACTTTTCAAACACTGAAGACTATCACTATTGTCTAAAAACTTAAGTTATTTTGGTAACTACATAAGAGTGACATGACACTGTCATGAACACATGAACCCTAACCATAACCATAACTTGTCATGACAAAAACCAAATGACACTTACTAAAGGAAGCGTTATGTCATAAACGTTTATGACTTGTTTATAATTTATGACACGTTCATGACAGTGTCATGTCACTCTTATGTAGATACCTTCAAGTAAAGTGTTTTTTTTTGCACTCAACTTTTTTTTAGGTGTTCCATCTGATAAATTGAGCGAAACAAGAGCATTGGAAAAAATAAAAAGTAAGTGAAGGAAACCGAGAACTTGAGAGGACTAAGAGCCGGTTTTGGCAGCAAAATCCAGAGGAAGGTTCAAGGCGTTGCTCTCCACTTTCATGCTAAAAGTGTGTGAATGAGCATATTTGTTGGATCACTTAAAAGTCTCCCTTTTCTGCTGCACAACACACGCTTTGGCTATTACAAGATGTCTTATAGTACGTGTGATATCTCATTATTATTACTCGTCTGACAGCGTTGTATCTCAGATTTCTGTGGTCTGGCAAGTGTGAGAAAAAGCAGATCTCTGTTTTAAACACCCAAACACACACACACACACACACACACACACACACACACACACACACACACACACACACACACACACACACGAGCATCCAGACTTCAATAAAACAATCTTCATGTTTCCTCTGCTGTCTTTTGTCTTTTCAAGAAAAGCCAAACACATTAAGAGCCTGGATAAAGCAGCCATATATATATGTATATATAAAACAGATGTATGGGTCTGTGTAAAGACCCTTTTAAAACTGCTACTAGGACAGAAATGTGTCCAAAATATACAATAAATTTAAATTAATGGGGATCAGTATATTAATAATAATAAAAAAAGAGTAAATGATTTTGGTGTCAATATCAGATTTTTGAACATTCTCATGAATAACTACTAAATAATTAATCATAAATAATAAAATTACTTATTTATCTGTTATTTTACCATTGCTGAAGTCTTAGATTTTAACATCTCTTAAAAATATCAATATCAAAATATTATGCCTCTAGATTTATTCTCACAAAGATATTTAAGTGTTACATATAACTATAATACATTAAACTGATGAATTGTTTTCAAGCAAACATTTGGACACTTTCTGCACGCACACACGCACACACGCACGCACGCACGCACACACGCACGCACACACACACAAGCAGAGTATATCATCTCATCAGTGCTTTTTCTCGCACACTCACCGCTTCACAAACTATCTGCTCATCTTTATGTCTTTTTTTTTAAATCAAATTTGTGTGTGTGTGTTTGCATGTGTGTGTGATGCTGAGGTTTGATACTGTGTTCCAGCAGACAAGGAAGAGATGAAACCTGAATATAGAAACATGAAGAATAACTTCCTCCAAGCACACAATAACCATACAAGCAGGCAAAGGAGAGAGGAAGAAGTCATACATCCTTCCTTGTTTCCTTTCCTCCTTTATGCCCTTGTCAAGATTAGTAGCAATAACAAACCGCAGTAACTTTCTTAATAAGTCTAACTGAGTAATTACTAATGTGTTAATGTGCGTCTTCTAAAGCCCATAGTATAATTTACAGACTAGGGAATCTGTGAGATTGTAACGGTTTAACTAAATGATGTTAATTTCAAAGGGCTAACTGTAGCGGTTTAACAATTATACATATAACCACCCATAATGATGATTTATTTATATATATATATATATATATATATATATATATATATATATATATATATATATATATATATATATAGTATATATAGTATACAGTATATAGTATATAGTATATAGTATAGTGTGGCGTATTTTTCAAATACGCCACACTTTCGCCGGATAAATTGTCGATTTTGGCACAAAATATGCGGGGCTCGCATGATTTTATAATCCCCGCACTTTTGTTGCAAAAAAGTCACATATATCTTAGCAGAAAGTTGAAAAATGTTGCGTTTACGTCACACAAGAGCAGCCATTTTCCCCTGTTGCCATGGGAACATTATGAAGTGACGTAATTACGCGACGTGAACATCATCGAAAAGCAGGGTGTTGGGGGGAATCACTTTTTTTTTCTCTTTTTCATCAAACCGCAATTTTTGCAAGTACCCGCAATTTCATCGCATAAAATTGCATAAATATCCCACATATTCCATTGCATTTTTTAAGAAAACTTGCCGCATAATCAAGGATTTTTGCCCGCAACAATCACAAAAAAACTCCGCATTTTTCTGGAAGGACTGGTAATATACTTAATTTGCATACATATGTATGCGCGATGTATGGGCCAGTGTTTAGTACCAGTATATATGTATGGGCCAGTGTATGGGCCAGTGTTTAGTACCAGTATATATGTATGGGCCAGTGTTTAGTACCAGTATATATGTATGGGCCAGTGTTTAGTACCAATATATATGCATGGGCCAGTGTTTAGTACCAGTATATATGTATGGGCCAGTGTTTAGTACCAGTATATATGTATGGGCCAGTGTTTAGTACCAGTATATATGTATGGGCCAGTGTTTAGTACCAATATATATGCATGGGCCAGTGTTTAGTACCAGTATATATGTATGGGCCAGTGTTTAGTACCAGTATATATGTATGGGCCAGTGTTTAGTACCAGTATATATGTATGGGCCAGTGTTTAGTACCAGTATATATGTATGGGCCAGTGTTTAGTACCAGTATATATGTATGGGCCAGTGTTTAGTACCAATATATATGTATGGGCTATATATGCATGGGCCAGTGTTTAGTACCAGTATATATGTATGGGCCAGTGTTTAGTACCAGTATATATGTATGGGCCAGTGTTTAGTACCAGTATATATGTATGGGCCAGTGTTTAGTACCAATATATATGGGCCAGTGTTTAGGCCATGTGTGTTTAGTACCAATATATATGTATGGGCCAGTGTTTAGTACCAGTATATATGTATGGGCCAGTGTTTAGTACCAGTATATATGTATGGGCCAGTGTTTAGTACCAGTATATATGTATGGGCCAGCGAAGTATTACATTTTGTCCTAGGCGGCCAGTGTTGGGGAGTAACGGAATACATGTAACGGCGTTACGTATTCAGAATACAAATGATGGTATTACAGATTTTTGTAGTATGCAGTTCGGGACTACCAATACAATAATCTATCTGCTTGTTCAGGTACACATTCAGCTAGTTGGAATAAAAAGAACACACCATTATAGGCCTGTTTAGTAAGCTGGATGTGATAGCCGCATTCCTACACTCCTACACGCAATTCAATGTGGAAGTAATCCTGAAGTAATCCAAGTATTCAGAATACGTTACTCAGATTGAGTAACGTAACGGAATACGTTACAAATTACATTTGTGGGCATGTATTCTGTATTCTGTAACAAAATACGAATTGAAAGTATCCTTCCCAACACTGTAGGCAGCTTCTCATTCTTCCAGCTTTCAAGGTTTCTGGTCAAAGAGGATGTTGAATTGAAAAAACTAAATTTGCAAATCAAGGTGAGGAAAAACGTGTGAGGTAAAAAAAAATGAGGGGAGAAAGAGGGAGATCAAGTTTCGGTTATCTGTACCAGTGTTTCTGTCCACAAAAACAGCTGTACATGGCGGCGAGGCTTTCAACACCGCCACCACTTCCCGGTTTTGGGTCTGGTTTGCATATGGTCTGGCTGCTCCTGTGTGCGAGATAGAGAGTTAAAAACATTCAGTCCATCAGATAAAAGTGTGTTAAACCTTTCTTCCTCCTCGAACAGATAGCGAGATGGAGAGGAGATAAAAAGATAGAGAGAGTAAAATAAAACTGGCACCATATGTGATTGGATCTTTGTGTGTGTGTGTGTGTGTTTTGAAAATGAAAAGCTGGTTAAACTTTGACCTCGAGTGGGCTTTTTCAAAAGACTTGAAACCCACCAAGCTAACAGAAAACCTTTTCAAAATAAAAGCTTAGATTGTTTTTTTCACTTCTTAACCAACGGTTTCCATACATGAATGAATCCTACATGTGAGTATCTGCTTAAATTGTGTGTGTGCACACCCACCCACCCACCCACCCACCCACCCACACACACACACACACACACACACACACACACACACACACACACACACACACACACACACACACACACACACACACACAGCGGTCTAATGAAGACGGATGAGACGGCACACACACTTCTCCTCGCCTCCCGGTTATTGATGAGCCTCAGGGGTCAAAGGTTATAGAAACACCAGCTGTGAGTAACTTTCACTTTCTCTCTTTCCTCATCATTGTTTTAGGCTAAGATCAAACATGTATTTCAATTTTCGTCTTTTTTTATTTGATTTTTATACATTCTCTTCCCTTCTTTTTTTTTATATTTTGATCCCTTGACTTTGTCTCTGGTGGCCATTAAACAGCATTTTAATTTATGTCTGAACATGATTAGCTAACATTTGACATTTTGTTTGAACCTTTATTCATTCAGAGGAGTTTCAGCGAGAGGACACCTCTCTTTTGCGCTGCTCTTTCACTTTTCCCACCCAGATAATAGAGTTTCTCTCCCCCCCACCACTCCCACCCCACCCCCACCCCCCCCCCCCCCCCCAACAGCAGCATGACACACCAGAAAATAAATTTCTGTTAAAGTAACTCGATTTAACAACTGGAAATGTCCTCTGAGCAGGACGACCACATTCTTCTTCTCTCTCTGGAGGCCTGTGGTCCGGTCCTCTGAAACTAGAGATGGCCCGATACCACTTTTTTGATTCCCGATACCGATTCCGATACCTGAACTTGCGTATCGGCCGATACCGAGTACCGATCCGATACCAGAGTGTCATATATTTCATTATGTTTTAACAGCTGTATACTACTATCCCTGTATGGATGTGATATGATTTCTATCTTTGTTGTCGGTCTGGCTCAGGTTAAACTCTTTGTGAAACATGAACAAACAAACAATGAATGCCCCAGAACTTTCTTTTATTCTCCAGTTTGACAGTCAGTTATAACGGAAAAAGAACATAAAAAAACGAATTTAACGTAGATGTTCTGCAGGGCTTTATTACGTGGTATCGGATCGGTGCATAAACTCCAGTACTTCCCGATACCAGCGTTTTAGGCAGTATCGGAGCCGATACCGATATCGGTATCGGAAAACATCTCTATCTGAAACTCTCTATACCTTCTTTTCCTCCTCACTCTGCTCTCCTATCTCTTCATCTCTTTCAGTCAGTTTTACTAATATTCCCCCAAAAATAGCTGCGGCCTGACCAGCACGTACTAGTGTGTGTGTGTGTGTGTGTGTGTGTGTGTGTGTGTGTGTGTGTGTGTGTGTGTGTGTGTGTGTGTGTATGAAGCCCTGCCAGTTTTTCATTCCTTTTTTATTCCTGGCCACATATGAAGAAAGTTAAATTATAATGGAGTCCATTATTAATGCTTAGCAGAGTGGAGTGTGTGTGAGTGTGTGTGTGTGTGTGTGTGTGTGTGTGTGTGTGTGTGTGTGTGTGTCTGTGTCTTGATTTTTTTCCCCCTGGTATTCCCGGTGAATACAAAAACATTAAAGTGTCGGGCGGCATTACTGTAATTGCCGTTGTAGATCTGATTCGATACAGACCTCTCAGGGGAATTTTATCCGAAATGTGTGTGTGTGTGTGTGTGTGTGTGTGTGTGTGTGTGTGTGTGTGTGTGTGTGCATGTGTGAGTAAGTGAGCAAGGGAGAGCTAGAGAAAAGAGTGTTAGCTGGAAATCTGACTAACGATTATTATCGGGAACTTAACGACGTTAGTGAACACAGATTACCTGGGTTTATTGCTTATTTGTTCATTTTTATGATTATAGTTTCACCGGGGTAACTGAAATAAATTGTGCTAATCTTAAATTTGTTTTGTCCAATAACTCTTTTTGTGCTTTTTTTCAAAGTAACTGAGTAACTAACGAGTTTTAACTGTTCCCATTACTGACGATGAGACACAACAAGAGTTCGAGACATGACCATTGAAATACGAGATTGGGTGAAACAAAGTGCACATGCACGCATGCACGCACGCACGCACGCACACACACGCAGCTGAGTCATCGAGCCCAGATGTCTTGATTTGGGTCTTCACCTAAGTTCAACTGAAAAACGCTCATAAACCATGATTCAACACACACTCATACAAGGCACTTATACACTCATACACACACAGTCATGAACTTCCTTGAAAGTACACACATCACTTTGACCTAATGAACTGTGTTTTCTAGCTGATGGCGGTGTGTCATCATGGGAAACTGATGCTGCATATGTTATCTATAAACCTCTGATTAACAACGTGTGTGTGTGTGTGTGTGTGTGTGTGTGTGTCACACAGAGCAAATGAATGTGTAGTTCGTGATATTTATGGGAACTAGGTTGTTTTACACACACACACACACACACACACACACACACACACACACACACACACACACACACGTGCCCCCTGTGCAGAGGAGGCTAATAGTTTTGGGATGTGTGTGCCGCCTTGTTGGCAGCGAGCGGTGAGGCTGTCAGCAGGAGATTTGACACCCCGAGGACACACAGACGTTTTACAGACGAGTCGGTGTGGAGCAGCGGGGTTACGAGCTGCTTGGTGCTGCCCTATAAAACGCCAGTCTGCGGTCAGACGTTCTGTCGTAATCCACGTAATGCCCCACCATCCCATTAGCGAAAAAAACGAGAACTGGTTTTATGGCAAATTCATACTTATTGCAAGAAAACAAGTGTTGGTTGTTTTGCACGATGTGGTCATGTTGGCCATTTTCTTTTTTTTTTGCGTGACCAAAACTTTCCACTGATCTTTACCAAAATAATGTAGTCAAGCCAAGGCTGAAATGAACAGTAGATACAGTGTACAGTTACATCTGGAGTTATAATATCAGGTCATAATTTCCAATCACTTACACACCAGGCAATTGGATTGAACACGCCACAACACAACCAACGAAAGTACAACTTTTTGACAACTTGTTTTAAAAAAAGTTTTAGAATCTGAAGAGGCTCCACCAATGACGTGATGGTATTTGGTCATAAACCAAAGTATTGGACAAAAACATATTTTTTACAGAATGATTCATGCTCCGTTAAAAGTTAAAGGATCACCAAAGTTATTACAGTTTATCCCGAGGGCGAATAGAAATGTCCGCAGCACACCTCATGGTGGGAAACGCAAGAGAGAAACAGAAAGAATCGGACGAGAACATTTGGGGGAAGGGATCAAGAGAGATTTGAGGGAAAAGACAATGTTTCTAAACATGTGTCTGTCATGTCTTTTTCTGTCCCTTTAGAGAAACCTTCAGAACATGTTCGGTTTTTAACCTCCTCCCTATTATGGCGTCAATGACGCCACATTTTCCTCTCCATGCCTCATTTGTTATTGTCATTTATCACCTTATTTTGTCATTAAAAAGCACAGTCGCTCCCTCTGTGTCCTCCCAGCGTAATTTTTCTTCTCTTTTTTCTTTTTGCCCAGCCTCTTCATCAGAGGTTTTTATTTGTCACATCGAAACTACTTTCATCCCGTCTTTTTGTCACGTCATCGCATGTGGCTGCGACAGTTGACGAGGGTGGATTAAGGTCCGTCTGTGTCTCTCTCTCTCGCGCTCCAACACAAAGAGATACAGTACTTCTCTTAATTTAAACCATTCTCCACCCCCACCAGTAGCGCAACGCTTCCCTGTGGAACGTTTGATGGCCAGAGAGTCAAAGACTCGTCTGAAAAGAAGGAACAACATGTAAGCTAAATGACTCAGAAATCACAACAAATGGAGCCAGTGGCTCCTCGTGAATTATAACGACTCAATTACCTCGCCAAGGAGGTCATGTTTTCGGTTTGTCTGTCTGTTTGTCGGTGTTAGTGGTGTTTTAAGCCAACGTCGTCTTCCAGGCAGCGCTCCCTGGAAGGCACTAGGATTAGGCGATGGTGATGGTTAGGGTTAGGGTTAGGGTTAAGGTTAGGGTTAGGTGCCTTGAAGTCGACGCTGGGGGATTAAAACACCATCGAGCCTGTTGGTCATCAGGATTACAGAATAACTACTGGTCAGATTTCCATGAAACTTGGTGGAAGGGTGTAGCCTACGCCAAGGAAAGACCCTGACCCTAACCCATTACATTTTGGCAGCGGATCTGAATCATGGGGCGGATCCAAGAATTATTTGTCAATTTCGTTAACATGGCGAGGCAGGGCACGGCACGGCCTTGGTGGAGGTCTATGCCCTCCGATTGCCCTTCTAGTTTCATGTCCGTTTTATTTTTTGCAAGTAAGAGTTCTCAGAGTTAAAGGTTTAGTCAAAACATCCTCTTCTCATCATCTTAAATTACAAAGTGTGTCACCAAAAGATTCTGACGAGCTGAGATGCTTCATAACATCTTGAACTTCTAACACTCTTGCTCATCTATGCTGCGCAAAGGATCGTGGGTCAGAATAGCCAGAAAAGCATGCTGCCTTGCATACGGCATAATTTGGACATCTTGTCATTTTTTTGGCATACTGCATTTGACCAACATTGTATTATGACATACTCAATCTTTTTATGCCGGCATATTAAATAGTATGGGTATTGGAATGCAGGGAGCGTACTTCTACACTGTGGTATTACTACTTTTAATTAAAGATCTGAGTCTTCCACCACGGCTTGTTGATTACAAAATCAGCTAGGAAAGACGATAATAGTAAAACCGTTTTGAGACTGTGATCAGACTGTACTACAGGCCTGCTCAAGGGCTCATTAGCAGTGATGTTTGAGAGAATGCGACGTTACCAACTCACTTCCCTCAGGCGAGACACAACCCCACAATCTCACAGCCCACAAGTAAAAAAAAAACAAAAACAAGAAACTGAACTGAACCATCTTCTCATTCTTCTCCCTGCAGACATGGAAACACGCAGTCCTGATCAAATGAAGCCCTAATTAAGTTGTCGCACACCAACCTTGTGGAGCTGCATAAAAGAAAAAAAAAAACAAACCCACATCCTAGTTTTACTCAGAAGTCTTCCCACAAGCCCCGATCCAGAAAATTTGGTGAGGACGGAAGGGGGACGGCCACTTTGTACTTAATTAGTTCAAGGAATCGGCATGAAATCCCGTACTGTTCAACCACACTTAGTCACTGACCCTGTGTACCCTGTGGGCATCAAACGCAGCACAGATAGTTCCCTTCTTCCTACTAAATTTATCCCCAAAAATGTCTTCTTTCTCGGTTTCAGTATTTGTTTTGATTTTTAAAAGGCACAGGAGATTGACTGCACAGTGCAAAGAAACATTTTCCAAATTTAGTATGTTGTTTTCGGAAAATGCTATGCATAAATGTTATTTCTCTTTTAGGTCTGGATCCACCGCAGTCACAAAAACAGCGTGATTAATCCGACATTCACCGAGTGTTTATTAACGCTGAGAGGAACGCATGAGGATCAAGTTCATTAGCAGCAAAACGAAGAGCGCCACGTGGCAAAACCTCCCCACTAAAATGAACCATTTGCCACATCTGTAACTACTGAGCGACTTTAAAGTCCCAGTTCTTTTGGTTCGTGTTTTCTCTCCACGGTGGCTTCTCTGTTCTGTTCTGTTGTTGTTGTCTGCTTCAGCTCTGCCAGGTCCATTTTTTTTTATTGTGCATTCATATCCCCATGGGTCTGCAGCTGCCCAGCTGTTCATATGGAGGTTACCTCAAACGATGATAAAATGTGCAAAGCTAATTGGTGCAGCCTGTGATTACATAGCAAAAGGTTCACAAACCCATTTCAAATTCGTTTAATAAAAGCCTTTCAGATGATCATCTTTTTCCCCAGTCAGAACGTCATCCTGTGAAGCGAGTCCAAACTCGTTTAAATATTATTTATCTGCCTATTTAACCTCTTAGAACCTTACGTTACTGTAGTATGTGGCTTCAAATTAGAAAAAAAAACACCAAACTATCTGCTTGTTTCACACTTCATTGAAACTGTGTGATGCCATGATTGAGTGAAAAGTTAAAACACCACACCCAAAAGTGGTAATTTTGTGCTAAAAAGGTTAATGTTTCACGAATGTACCATGACAGGAAAATAATGGGCCTTCCTGAGAGGAGATTTGTACTTTTTGAAGCATCGCGAAGGCAGAAAAATGTGAATAATACTGATTATCTTAGTCTTATGTGACACTCAGAAGTAGCTGGTACTGTATTGTAATGGCAACACTGTGCTTTGACAAGAATATCATAAAGGTCCCATGGCATGAAAATTTGACTTTATGAGGTTTTTTTTTAATTATTATGCGTTCCCCCAGCCTGCATATGGTCCTCCAATGGCTAGAAATTGCTATAGGTGTAAACCGAGCCCTGGGTATCCTGCTCTGCCTTTGAAAAAAATGAAAGCTCAGATGGGCCGATCTGGAATCTTCTCCTTATGAGGTCATAAGGGGCAAGGTTACCTTCCCTTTCTCTGGTTTGCCCGCCCAGAGAATTTGGTACAACCCATGAGAGAGAGATACATCATGGCTTTCAAACAAGCAAAGTGACAGTTGGTCAAGGCCACACCCCCACACATTTAAAGCTAAAGACACAGGAATGGCACATCCTAAGGAAAGCTCATTGTGGGACTGGCTCTAGTGGCTGTAATTCTGCACCAAGGCTGAATTTCGGTAAAGAGACTTCAGATACAGTATTAGGGGACCACTAAGGTCTATATAAAAGAGACTTCAGATACAGTATTAGGGGACCACCAAGGTCTATATAAAAGAGACTTCAGATACATTATTAGGAGACCACTAAGCATCCAAAAAGCAGTTAAAGGTCATAGGACCTTTAACTCAAGGTCTTTACTCTTCCTCTGCGAAGCGCGGCTGCTCACTCTTAAGAAGAAGAACATGAGATACAGATGCCGGGTCTGGAAAATATCTAAGTAGACATAGTTGTACTTTACTCGAGTATTTCCTCCACTTTATGCAACGTTATACTTATACTCCACAGGATTTACTTTATTTTACAGCTGTAGTTGCTTGTGACTTTGCAAATTAAGACTGACTTTGGTGACATTGATATAATTTGGTGTTTAAAGGGTGAGTTCGGATTCAGCATCCCTGTGGCGTTGACCGATCGCACCGGCTGCGACTTCCCATAATTCCCTACTCGCCCTCTGTTTTCGCTTTGCAACACCCGCAAGCAAAGCAAAAAAAAAAAAAAAAAAAAGGCTGTTGATGCAAATGCCTTTGTGTTCAGTCTAAATGAGTTTCCGGCTGTTATTTGACTTGTTGTAAGCTCTCAGCAGTCTGACTGTGCTGCCTGTAAATCAGTGCGGATCTTACTGTAAGTCTGTGAGTCCTGTGAGTCAGTAAGCATTAAGTGGTGATGTCATAGCTCGTTGTTGACCTCACAGGACAGTGAGCACTTTAATATAACCCAGGCTGTGGGGTCACCAGGGTGCCACTGACGTGTGCGCACGTGTGTGTGCGTGTGTGGTAATGAGATCATTATTGACTGTAAAACCTCTGTCTTGTTCTTGACTCTTTCGCTTTCCCCTTACCCTTTTCATATTGAGTCAAGTTGAAATTTTATGCATCACATCTTGTTTCATTCTATTTATTGTTTTATGAATTTTGTCTTCAGGTACATTGTGTTTGTTTGTACCGTGGTTTAAATGAAGACCTGGTTGAATTCCATGTTGCGCTAATGGATGTGTTGTGCAAAGTTCTTGGGTGGCTCACTGACTCACCTCGACCCTGTGTCAGTACTGGGATCCTGCCTCACAATCTAGGTGTCTCATAATCATGAGCATCAACAAGAAAGAACTTGTTTAGGATTGGGAAAAAATATATAGTATATATATTTATACCCCTTATATATTTCCACTCTTTCCTACTTTGTGCTGCACAACAATTTCCCTCAGGATAAATAAAGTTCTGTCTTATCTTATCTAGAAATGTTGTACAGTTGTGAATATACAGTGTAATAGGGCCATTGTAGATTTCTTTTTAAATCACCTACCCAGCAGAGGGGGGTAATATTTTGAGAAAAAACTTCTGCAAGATCATAAAGTCATACATTTGCGAGAGAAACATGTCTTTACTTGGCAATGTCTGATCAACCTCATCACACCACAGACACTGCTGCTTGCTGTGGATTTCACCTGCAGTGACTCAGACAAATTAGACTTTGCAGTTGGATGTTTAGCAATAAAGACATTTACCACCCGAAAGCGCCCGGACTTGGGCCTATTCAGTCAACACACTGATTTGGATGAGGAGATTTTGTGCACCAGGAACTATATGTATGACTTTATAGAGTTAGAGTATATCCTAGTGGTGTTCTCTACAACTTTAATCTTGGTAAAAGTTTTCTCTCGGAATATAACCTCCCTCCCCGAGGCTCCATAAAGTCTTTATTTTTGACCTACAACAGCCCTAATATACACCCTTGTATAACTACCTCAATTCATGCATTTCATTGAAATTGACCATAAATGACAATGTTCGTCTGACTTTTGTTTGCCTTTAGTCTCCTACGCGCCTGTCTGTCATGTTTGCTGATGTCAAAATCACTTTTTCGTGTTTGAATATGTAAAAATATAAAAATTGTTGATTTGGTTTGTGTACAGTTTTGCAACCATGTCATGCGTAAATCATTTTATGACAGAATAAAACCAAACTCCTCACTCTCTTTCTCTTCCTTCTCTCCTGTCGTGTGTGTGTGTGTGTGTGTGTGTGTGTGTGTGTGTGTGTGTTTGCGTTTGCTTCCTGTGTCCCACTAAGCCCTCTAAAGCCTAAGCTAAACACCTTGGCTGTAAAAGGTGGTTCCAGGGTCAGAGGAAATTGAAAATGCATCCGCTAGCAAAACTCACAACCATCACACACACTGACACACTCTTTTCTCTTTTCGGGCTAACTGAGGTAAGCAAGTGTGTGTGTGCTTGTGTGTGTGTGTGTGTTTAGGTAAAGTGTTAGAAGCTCAAACGGACATCCCTGTGGAATGTAAATATAAGTGCGTCTTTGCTTATACAAAGAAACGTACACACGCACGCACGCACACACACACACACTCTATCCACATCCACACGAAAGCAACCAATTATCTAACTTACACACATAATGGCATTAATGGGCTAAGCACCGCCAAATATTCCCGCCCCTGACCTGGAATGAGAACACTGGTAGTCTCACATTATACAAGACGTCGTGGCCTTGCAATATAATGGATGAGATCACCTAAAGCTCCAGTGGAGGATTTTTTAGGAGGGCCTGGTTTGGTTTGGTTTGGTTGTGTGTTTATGAACACGCAGGAGATTTGAACCTCTACTGTGCTCTGAAAAAACAGTCACTGCCTCGCCACGATCTGTTCAATCAGAGGAACCAGAGCTGCGTTCATCTACAGCATCAACCCTCCTACTTGAGTTTTTTCTTCCTCTGTAAACTCTATGATTCATTTCTGGACACGTGACTCGATCAAACCAGAGCTCTTTGGATTTCAACCGACTTTTAAATGACCATAATTGGACATTATTTACAGACCCAAAGACCTAACTGACCCGATTATGTACACAGCAGGTTGATAGAGGGTTGTAGAGAGTGTTGATTTTATTACAGACCTTTTTAGTCAGCCTATTAATAAACAACTTATTTATTATTTTCTTTATCTATCTACTTATGGCCTATTTATTTATTTACATGCAGTTTGTTGTAGTCAGTTTTATAATTTTTTATTAGTTGTTTTAATTCTACTCATTTATTAATCTGTAGATTGTTTAAAACAATCCATAAAATACAGTGTACAGTGTATCTACATGTACTTAATAGCCACTGTTTAGAGCTTTTATTTATTTTTATATTTAAGTATCTTTTGGTTTTTAAGAGTCTTGCCTCCGGTGTTTCCTCACTTATGGCGTTTCCACAGCTTGGTTCCTGTTTTTATTGAATTCATTTTTGTCGATTTAGGGGTAGGTCGGTAGGTGGGTGAATGGGATTGTGGGGGAGGGATATTGTATCAAGTACTTTGTGCTACATTGACATGTATGAAAAGTGCGATATAAATTAAGTCTGACTGATTGATAGAGCTTCAACTGACTATATATTTTCATGTAAGGATATGTTAAGCCACTTTTCGACCGCAGAGACTTTCCTCCTGAATACAAACTTGTGTAGCAGCACTTTGGCTTTTCTTGTTTCCTGATCCATTAATCATTTCACGCCCCCCCTCAGAGTTATCTGTGGTCCGACCTCAAAGTTGCAAACCGCTGGACTAAACTTCTCAAGTTTCATTGGTTCTTTCCAAGTGGGCAGGGGGGCACTGATTGGTGTGCGTTTTTACAGAATTACAGCAGAGCCGGAGCTTTTTTGCTCCTTTGTTAGAGCCCAAATATTTATATAATAATAGTTATTTATTGCTGTCGGGGTGTAAAGACCATTTCAAACAATATGTAAAAAAGTGTATATTGGAAAAAGTTACCACCCCTCATTTATTCACTTCAACGTTGCAGCTGGTAAAGGTGTGGCTTATTTTAATGTATTTAAACTACTTGATGGAATAATCTTTAATAATAGGCTATATTATATTTTGTATATAGTTATATTTTGTATTATGAATCTGAATCTGAAAAGTAACCAAAGATTATATCTTAAAATAAAAATAGCGCATTACACGCTGCACCAACGGGGTGAAACCAAGGGGGTAAGTCTCTCTCCACAACCCGTAGCTCCTATGGCGCCATTTTGATACTAACAAGCACTCACCCGCCGATAGCATTCCATTGACTCCCATTCATTTTGACGTCACTTTGACAGCAAATAACTTTACATCTGAAGCGTTTAAAGACTCTATTTGTCCATTGTTTATTTCTAAACAAACACAACAATGTATAAAAGGCTCCATTACCTTGTACCTCACGTTATGGCTCCGTAGCAGACGTTTTTGTAAAAAATAAGCTAACAATTGTGTCATAACCACGCGACTTACTGTCACATAGTAGAGGAATTACCGTATAGTACAGGAGAAGCTCGCAGGCAGTTCCGACTCACATTATCTGTTTACGTTTATACTAATGTTAACTAGCATTTTAGTTAGCAATAATTAGCCTGTGCCCATGTTATCTCCTTACATTTACCTACACTCTCCGTTTCTGCAAGATTGGGAATGATTGAGATTTCTCTCGGCACAGCTACCAGAAGACTTACAACTTTCAGACACGTTGCTCACGTCACAAATTTACGTCTTCAAGCTGAGTTGGAGGCTGCTCAGTAACGCTCAGCCATCACTGGAAAAGTGCTTCTAATATCCTTCACTGGTCTCCGTCCAGAGACACGGGATCTGTTGGTCCATTTATATAATGTCTATGGGTGAAACGGTTCACACTTCCTGTCACCTAAATGGGCGTGGCCTCGTTTGGAAGTGTAGTGAAGGTCGTGTGGATAGATGAAAAGGTATGTTTGTATTATTTTCTTCTGCTAACATTAGATATTTACACAGCTAAAAGACATATTAAGCATCACAAAAAATGTGTTGTTTTTACCACAGTGGCAAACGTTAGTTGACGTTAGCTTCTCGTCTTGCCAGATGTCACAAGAGTTTATTCCCGAGACAGAAGACAGGTCTCAAACAATCTGAAAAATGCCATTTTAGTGTCAGAATGTTCTGGAGATGTGTGGCTTTTGAAAAATTGGTCCAATAGTTACTTTGGTGACTATGGGGAGAAAGAATCGCTCATAATCTGCGTTCATAAACTGCATTCCCATTGGAATCAATACACTCAGGACCTGCTGCTGGTCTCCTAAAGAGGCATTTACAGTAATATACCAGCAGGAGCTTTGCCAGTAAACCACTGTTTATTTACAGTAAGCATACTGCTTTTAAAGTTTAAGGTATTTTACTGTAAATAGACCTTACCGATCTTACCCTTATTATATGAATTTACAGTAATATACTGGCTGCAGTGTAATGCCCGCCTTTTCCTTTATTTTCCCAAGATTCATTGGTATTAACAATTCAATATCAATTACATTTTATTAATAGTATCAAATCATAACAAGAGTTATCTCAAGACACTTTACAGATAGAGTAGGTCTAGATCACACTATATAATTTACAAAGATCCAACAATTCCAGCAATTCCCCCAAGAGCAAGCATTCAGTGCGACAGTGGCGAGGAAAAACTCCCTTTTAGGCAGAAACCTCGGACAGACCCAGGCTCTTGGTGGGCAGTTGTCTGATGGTGCCGGTTGGGGTTGTGATGAACAGTGGGAATTATAGTCACAATAAAGATAATGGAACTATGACTAGAAATATTAGTTATTGTAGTTCATGGCGTAGCAGGGCACTGTAGGGCGTAGCAGGGCACCGAGTAGGACCACGTCGGCAGCTGCAACCAGGATTTAGGTGCCACCCTGATCCAAGGAAAACTGGGAGGCGAAAAAACATAAGGACTCCGGGGAATACGCTAACCAGAGCTAAGTTAGTAACAAGCCTTTCTGGGGCATGAGTGCACACAGATGGAAACAGTAATTACCTGTAATCTGTAACATTGTAAGAATATTATTTTCTCCCAGAACGCATTGCCATTTACAGTATGTTCCTGTACAACATCAAAAGAGTAAGAGACTGTGAGATTTTAGCTGTAAATTGACATCAAAGGTTTACAGTGTAGTTCCTCTCCACCGCTGAGAGGAGATACTGTATAAACAGCTTTTATTCTGTCTCTCTGCAGTGCTGTGACGCTCTCCATGGTGCTGACACTCCCACCAACTCACCCACAGCCAGTTGTCATGTGGCTGTGATTCAGCAGCTGAACTGCTGATCAAAAGGTGAAATGCGAGGGCCCGTATTTCAGGCCTTTTTTTTTTTTTCTTTGTGAAACCCGAAAGAAACCCATGGGATGGTGGGCGGCAAACGACTGCATACGAACACAGCACGACGACAAACTTGAGCTCCTCATACTAACTACAACAAATGACCTTTTGCACTTTGGGTTGAAATGCAGAGTTAATCGTTTCCCACGCTGAACAGTTCCCTTACCTTTTATTTTTCAGCGTGTAAGTAACCTTTTGCATAATCTCTTGTTTTGAAAAACCGGCTCATCTGTGTATGAATGTGGAGGATTGTACCTTGAGGCTGTTTTGCTGGAGGATTTACATACATTACATACAGTCTTTTCTTCACGGTAATCCACGGGGCACTGGCATTGTTGCTGAGGTTAAACACACTTTATTTATTTATATATATATATATATATATATATATATATATATATATATATATATATATATATATCTATCTTATTATTATTCTTTTACTTTTTGTTATTGTTAATGTTTTGGAGTTTTTTAGTTCTTGAGTTTTACCTTTTTTTGTTTTTGTCTGCTTGTTACAAATGTGAGTTTTTTAATTTTCCGAATTTCTCTGTGTGGTTTTAGTTTAATCTTTTTTTTTTTTTTTTTTTTTTTTGAATATTTAGAAATGCTGTGTTTTGTTCATTTGTTTTTCTTTGCGCATTTGAGCATTAAGAGTTTTTATTGCTTTTTTTAAGTCTGGAAATTGTGGTTTTGTCTCCCCTTAATTAATAAATATGCGTAAACTTCACGTGCAGCTTCTTACTGACTAGAACTAGACATTGACGTCGTACATGAACTGGGTTAACAAAAAGTACCAAAATAAAACACTAGTACTGTACTCTCTGATATACCTTGTACTGAAATATATTTTCAGCATGGATAAGTACATAGATTTGTCACTATGGAATAACTTCAATATGCTGGTGAGGGATTGGTGCATATTGGATTTTCTGTGTCAAACGCTGCACGTACAGAGTGAACAAAACTGTGGGAAAAAAACATTTACTTACTTACACTACCAGTCCCAGTATCAACTTTATACAAAAGTTGGTCATACTTCAATTATTACAATTAAGATGTCACAAATGTACTTTCAATCTCATCTTTTCCTTAAAGTGCTCAGAGGAATGGATATCTGAACATCTACAATTCCAGCAACTCCATCAGCAAAAATTATGATGATTGTGTGACACACATCAAAAGCTCCGCAAAAAGCTATTAAATGGATCTAATGTCGAGACTGTTTTGCCAGTAGTATGGTATTGTGGCCAAAGCATTTTAAACCCAAATTTGAACTCTCTGAACTGTACACTGATGCCACATAACCCCGTCACAATAAAAGACGAGAACTGGTGCTGCTTCTCGCCTGTTAAACCTGCTGCTAGTGACGCATTCTTGTTCATTTTCTAAAAATGAGATCAAGAATATTTTTATCATAGACAAAGTACTAAGTCACCTTTAAATATTGAAGCAAAATATGCTTGAAGATGATAAATGATATAAACCTGCACACAAAAGTTCTGACTACTAGTACCAAAGTCACAAATTCTTAAGAATCTAAAGACATGTCAGCAGAGCATTGATAGATATCAGTCTGTGTGTGTGCGTGTGTGTGTCCGTGTGTGTGTGTGTGTGTGTGTGTGTGTCCGTGTGTTTAAGCTGTAAGTCTCTGATAGCAATGCATGCCCAAATCTAAACTTCCAATACTTTGACAAAGGAGAGACAACAAGTGCACACCATTAACTCGGACAAAGGAGAAATTCCAAACAATGCTGTCTTTTCTTTCCTCCTCTCCTCTGTTTCTGGCCGGCTGCCATGTGTTTCTACTCCGCTAGGCGGCAGCATTGAGCCGCTGTCAGAGAATGAGTGCGAGACGCTGAAAAGAAGAGAAGGGAAAAGAAAGAGAGACGGAGAGAGAAAGACTTGATGTTCTTCAGGGAAATGTCCCAAAGGGGAAGAAACCCCTCGGAGACTTGTTCCTTATTCTGTGTTGAATTAAGGATAAGGGAAGAAAAAGACAGAGAGAAAGGAGGAAAGGTGTGAAGAAGGATGACGAGGAAGGAAAAAAAGGATACGAGGGGGCTGAGGTGATGTGAAAAGTGACAAAAAGAGGCACAAAAGTGCAGATTAAAACAAAGAAGAGGGAAAACAGCAGACTGAATAATGAATGAAAGAGCAAGAAGAAGGAGAGTAAACTAAGAATGAAATGGACTTAATAATGACACAATGACCTTTTGCAGGTGTGTGTGGGTGCTGCAGCTGTGGCCAGGGTCCTCCACTCTGCCTCTCTGTTATGTAACATCCCCTATCACAGTCAGAGGACCTAATTGAAGCCAGTCATTTTCTTTGGAACGGAGGTGGCGCAGCAGAGATCAGCCCTGACTTTCCCAAGCGGCTGCGTCTGATTGATCTGACTGTTTTCTAAAGAATTAGGAAGGAAAAGCCGAGGCGAGGACATGTAGGGACTTGTAGCCCGGGGAGGGCAGCTGGAGTCGAACCCGTGACCTTTCAGTTACCTGCTACTGGAGTCAGTCGGTTCAGCTTGCAGGTCAACAGAGTTTCATTTTTGATTCAGGGGTAGACAAGAGGAGTGAGGCGTGATGAACGCATTGATGAGGGAGCATCAACAGGGGATTTCTACTTGTGAAGAGAAAGAATAGCTCAGATATATAAAAAAAAAAAGCTGTTATATGGTAAAACATAAAAATATATAGAGGCTGCAATGTAAAGATGAGCAGAGAAGGAGAGGTGGGCAGAAAGAAAGAAAAAGAAAGAAAGAGAGTATCTCTGCTGACAGGTGAGGTGTCAGAAAAAGAATAAAAACTGATCAAAACTTAGAAAGAAAGACAGAATGAAAGAAAGAATATCTTCTGACAGCTGAGGAGTCACAAAAATAATCTAATGTAATCAAAACTAAGAAAGGAAAGAAAGAAAGAAAGCATTTTCACTCCTACAAGCTGATTTTAGCCATTTGGCACAGAACCATTTTGCAACCAAATTATGCCATTTCCGGTGCGAGGTTCGCGGTTCGTTTCCCACGATGCACCGGGAACCAGCGAGGTGGAAAACACGAAGATATACAACTGGAAACGCAGTGTATGGTCTACAAATACGCGCGGACGTCCGTGCGTAAAGGCACGTCTTGGATCCTTGGCAAGTTTGGAACGATCATTTTAGAGCGGCAGCTAAATTCTTTCTCTAAACCAACTATAATGGGATTTGTTATTGATTTGAATTGTGTCTAATGCCTTTTACTATGCCTTTACATCAGTCCTGATGTGTGCGCAGCGCTGTGTCAGCCTGCAGGTGATTATTTCAAGAGAGCGCACGTCCTGCACGGAGACAGAAGTCATAAAAGTAACTGCAAGCCCGGTTTCTTTCTCTCTCTCTCTCTCTCTCTCTCTCTCTCTCTCTCCCCTGTCTCTATTTTTCTCGCATTGGCGCTCTGCCAGCTCCAGCACGCTCCAAGCCTCCTCTCCTCTTGCGCCGCTTGCCGCTCACTTTACACCACCCCTCCTTCTGAGAGGAGAGAGAGGAGGAAGAGGAGGGAGGGAGGGAGGGGAGGGTAAAAGGGAGGAGGAGAAGGAGGAGGAGGAGAGAGGGGGGTCCTCCAGGAGCTAAAAGAGGTGGAGCAGAGGGGAGGGATGGAGGGAGGAAGGGGAGAGGAGGAGGGGAAAGGGAGGGGAGTCTCTCTCTCCCTCTCTAGCCGACTCTGGAGTGAGGTGGGGTGGGGTCGGAGGGGGGCGACGGGAGCCCTTGGCCGCCTATTCGCCTTCCAGTTGCCTCCGCACTATATAAACACTCATTGGTGCCTCTGGCTTGACGCACACACACTCTTTTACGCACGCACGCACGCACGCACGCATGCATCTCAGCCCCCCCCCACACACACACACACACACACACTGAGGGTGACTTGTATAGGCAGCCAGCAGAGAGAGAGAGAGAGAGAGAGAGAGAGAGAGAGAGAGAGAGAGAGAGAGAGAGGAGCGCTCTTAGAAACAGAAAGGTACACAGAGAAGAGAGTGGACGACAGAAGCTAAGAGAAGCAGAAAGAGGACGGTGGCTCCTAAGCATCTCCTGCGCACCTTTTCATTGCTGCACGCTCACGGATCATAAAAGTCTCCACTTTATCTTCCTCGAGTTTGCTCCAGAGAGAGATTACAACTTTTATAAAAGAGGCTTTTTGTTCTATTTTTTTTTTTTTTTTTGAGAGAGACGCGATTCCTGGAAGACTTTTCGTTCATTTCCCCCCACCCCCCAACCCCAAAACCAAGTCTTTCCATCCCTTTGAGAAGTTTTAAAAAGTAAAGCCCTTGTTAGTTCATGGGCTCGGCTTCACTTTCTTTTTTTTCCACGTGTCCCACGGTGTCACAGCTTCTGACATAAACGTGTCACCTTGAGGGATATATATATATTTTTTTGCCTGCCTTCAAATTTCAGACTTTAAAAACTTCAGTTTAAGTCACTGACCCACAAAAGAGACCAAAGATGAGATTTCAAACATCAGGACAGTCCCCGTTCTTGAGTGATTGTTGTTCTAAATGCTTAAATCACTAAAACAAAGTGAGTTTTAATGGTTTTATTTTTTTTTCCCTTGACAAGCTGATACTGAAGATACGGGGGGAGCCTGGCAGCTCCGCTCACCTGTAGCATCTCCTCCGCTCCGCAGAAACTTTGACTTGCACTTTTTTTACGCACAGAGACGCCACTTGTGACTATTTCAAGATTGCGATCCACACTATCTAAAAGAAAGTGTCGCACTCCACACAGTTCATTCATTCTGACAACACAACCGCCTCGGCTTTGGAGTGCGTAAAGGAGCATTGCGCTTTTTTTTTTTTTTTTTTTTTTTACGCAGAACGAACTTGAAAAATCTAACTTTTGAAATTACCCGGGGGATCCAGATTGACACTTTTTTTTTTTTGTCACGAATACAACTTTTAAAGACACTACCGCTGTCCAGAGCCCCAAGAGTGAGACCGCCGGGCTCTCCATCACCATGCTGTTCGACACTTTCGACCTCATCTCGGCTCTGGCCACTCTGGCCGCCTGCCTGGTGTCCATGGTCCTGCTCCTCGCCGTCTCCCAGCAGCTGTGGCAGCTCAGATGGACGGCCACGCGGGATAAAAACTGCAAGCTGCCCATGCCCAAAGGATCCATGGGCTTCCCCTTCATCGGCGAGACCTGCCACTGGCTCCTGCAGGTAAGCGCGCCATCGGGGCGAGGAGGGGGGGCTTGGCGGAGCGGTGTCTGGGGTCAGCGCTGGCCCCCGGTGTCTGCGTGTGGGACTTTATCCGTGTATAATGAAATCAGTCTAACCCATTTGCTTTTTCGATACTTTTAAGACTTTCCAGACTTTGATTTTGCACTCTTGAGTTCATCCATCACACTTTTACTCGTTTTCACTGGTGCGCTGCTTTAACGTATCTCTCAACTTACTGACGAGTTCATCCGCGACGGGACAGTGAACAGATCGAGATGTCCCCGGGACATATGCGTAAATTGTGCTCCAGTTGCTGATGCTCACAAAACAAGCAGCAGTACAAGCAAATAGGTAAACGCGGACGTGTGCATTTCTCCCATCAGATTACAACTTACATCAATTCGGCTCAACATCCCATGAAACATACTGTTATATCGTAACGTCTCATCTCAGCCCGGGTAATCTTCATCATGCTGTGAAATATGAGTATCTATGTACATTTCAGCTGGTTCATCCTTCCTCATCCTGCGCGCCTGTGATGGACACAGAGCGACTCTAGTCCGCACACACACACACGACCATCAAAGACTTCCACTTCACTTCTGATTAGTTTATAGCCCTTTAATTGCTCTCCCACTCTACTGTGGCTCAGTCAGGCTATCAGATCAGTTTTATTATCTCAGACGGGACACGTTGGGTCAGCCAACCGCGGCGCGACTTCCCCTGCGCGGAGAGGTCGAGCTGCAGTCAGGCTGATAGACTATCGATCATATCTGATATGCTGGCAATAAGTGGCGGCGGGTGTGTCTGCACAGGAGTCAACTATAGAGTACAATATAACGTCTGGCTAATTTACTTGAGACTTCAAAATAAAGTTGAATGTTTGCCAAAAATGACAGGAACGTGATTATTCAGGGACTTTTGTGCAGAGAGAGAGAGAGAGAGAGAGAGAGAGAGAAAAGACACAGAGAGAGAGAGAGAGAGAGAGAGAGAGAGAGAGAGCAGTCCTGTGGGTTAAAGCGTTAAGGCGAGGGTAAAGTGCAAACATCGCACCGACTCTTCTCTTTTTCCTCCTCCTTCTCCTCCTCCTCTCTCTCCTCCCCGCTGGTGAATCCAGACGCGGAGCGGATCCCCTGCATCCCCCCAAAAAAAAAAAAAAAAGTTCCCAGCACGCTGCGTGTTTCAGAAATCACTCAGTAACCGAGATTCCCCCTCTTACAAGTTGACTGACAGACGGCGTGTGGTTGCAGAGAAAGGAAAATCCCGTACCGTGTAGCCTATGTGTGTGTCGCTGTGAGTTTTTTTAAGCTCTCAGTGAGAGATATGGATTATTTGTTGGTGAGATGCTTCGCTTTTTTACGCTTCCAGACTTTGAGGGATTGTGATCTTCTGCAGAGCACAGACAACATAGTCGCTCCTAATCAATCAGGGGAAACACCCACAATCCTTCGAGTGCTGGAATGCGTCTGAATCTGTGTTTAACGTTTATGTTTTAGAGTGGAGAGAAAGACACACGTACGGGGACAAAAAAAAAGGTGAGTTTATCATCAGCTGAGAGAAGAAAGCTCAGGCTTGTAGTTTGACTCCCCCAACCCACCTCCCTCACCGGGCAGGGCGTGAGTCCTGCCGCTAAGCAGCCCCGTTGTCAGCGCGAACTGATGGCTCCCAGGAGCACGCCGACAGAAAGGGTTGGGCGGGGGGGGGAGACGAACAAATAAAAAAGGGAGAGAGAGTGCGGGGGTGGAAAGCAAAACTGAAAAAAGAAAAGCAAAGGGGGGAAGTGGGGGCTCGGCGAGCGGAGGCACGTTGGCCGTGTGCGGGGCTTGAACTCGCGGTGCTCCTCTCCGTTACATCTGACACCGAGCGAGACGCGTTCCCGGAATGCAACCGAGGACCACGGCCAACTTTAGGGGGGGGGATTGGGGGTTAGGCATGTCAGTCAGAGAGAGGAATGAAAAGGCTGAGTGTGTCTATACTTATGAGGACCAAATGTCTCTCTACAAGCAGAGCAAAAATCTGGAAGAATCTACAAAGTGAGGCGAGCTTTGCTCGTCCTTTGACCTAATCTTAAAGTGAAGGTTAAGAAGTCAATGTAGTCAATGAAATGCCTCATAAATACTGTTATACTGTATGTCTGAGAGAGACCGAGGTGCTGGGCTGCAGCCTTATCCTCCTCCTCCTCCTCCTCCTCCTCCTCTGCGCTGGGGGAAAGTGAGACAGACGGAGATGAAGATCTGACGGGACCCTCTGGCCCAGATGCTGTTTTATGTCTGAGCTACCAGTCTGCTGCTTGATTGCTCGCGGAGACGACATGTCAAACGTGTCCAGAATTTGCCAAGAACTGAACGGCATTTGATGAAAAATGATTAAGATTGTCAGAAGAAAAGAACAGAGCTGCATAACGGTGCATTTCATTTGAGGCTATGTACATTGCAACTGCGAATCCTGCAAAACATAGTTTCTGAGACAGGATCGCCTTAATGAAGGTTAAAGGGCCGTACTATGTTGAACTTGTTAGCAAACAGTTGCTCATTTACACATCCAGCAGTGAAAGAACAACATTTGGAGTCATGTCGTCCCAACATGTGCTCTCTTTTAGCTCTGTTTGGGTCTCCACCAACTCATGAGGGAAATAGCTGTCTCTTTTGCTGCTAAACGTTCCACTGCTGTGTCTGTCTAATGTTTGTTGCTGAGCAGGTGG